>NC_056725.1:837752178-837757178 GCF_019279795.1 Protopterus annectens | reverse complement strand
AGGTTCCTGACCCAGAGACTCCCCAGACTCTGGAAGAGATTGCCCATACATGTCAAGCAGAGTGCCTCTTTGGCCCTCTTCAAGAGGAACCTTGACGATTGGATGGGAGAAAGGAAATTCATCCCAGGGATCACGTCAGTCGCCCTGCTAGACAGGGGTAAAGGGAAGTAAATAGTGTGGGAAGAAATAGCCAGGGAATTGTTATGGCTAGGCTTGTATAGGCCCTAGGGCCAATAGCCTAGTACCAACCTATGAAAATGCTATACCACAATCATAATACCACTTGCTAAACAAAACAGTTGCACATTTTAAGCAGACTTGCCATGAGCAGCAGTAAACTTCTTTTCCCTTGAAGCTCACAATTCCTTGAAAACAAATTCCATCTGCTAACTCTAAGGCATCTCACACGTGCACACACACACACACACACACACACACACACACACACACACACACATACACACATACACACACACACACACACACACACACACACACACACACACACACACACACACACACATACACACATACACACACACACACACACACACACCTCTCAATCCCTTTGCACAAGAAATCTAGACAAAGCCTGGCAAAGCCTGTTATAATATTGGGGGCAAAGGCCCAAAACTAGGGACACATTTAGAATGTTACTAGAATAACAGGATTTGTGTTAGAATGCATTTTCTAAAGGACATGAAGTCTGAAACTCAAATACATGTCATTTAGCAACTTTAATCCTTAGCTCATCCCACTGATTTGTCAAAAAAAACTGAATTTTTATGAAGAACAGTTCAAAAATATAAGGCAAAAATCTTGACATTCTGTGAAAATCTGTACAGTTGAAAGGTATAACACACACATACATCCCCCTACCTCCTTAGAAAATGGATAGGACAACAAGGTTTGCATTAGTATGCATTTTCTAAGGATATAAAATCTAAAACTCAAATGTTTGCCATTATTTTCTGATTTCAGTCCTGAATGATTTGCCAGAAAAAAACAACATAATTTTATGAGAAACTAACTGAAAATATGAGTCAAACATCTAGATAATTGTGAGGTATGACCCCCCCCTTACACACACTCCTTCCCCCTCTTACTTACACATGCACACCACTCACCAACCTACCTACTTCTTACACACACCTCCCTCCCTCTTACAAACACACACACAGACATGTTTACTTCTTACACACACAAACACATCCCTACCTCCCTCTTACAAACATTGAGATTTGTGCACTACCCTGGTACACAAATAAATATATAAATAAATACATGAATAAATAAATAAATAAATAAAAAGGGTTCACATAGTTATTAATATTAGTAACATCTTGGTTGCTCATATGAAGCTCATAAAATATAACCTTTATTCAAAATTTTTAAAAATAATTTGGCAACTTGGCTGCACACCTTCAAGAGGTTCTCGGACCATATTTACATCAAACACAATAAATACTGCTAAGAATTCCAGATTCAACAATCAGAAAGTAATCAGAAATTAAATAAGATAATAGTGAGATTAGACAATTACACAAAATGTTTCTCTGAAATAAACATGAAGTAAAATAAATAAAGCAAACTAACATATATATAAATAACCTTTATTAAAACTTTTTAAAATTAACTGGCACCTTGATTTATGCCCTTACAAACTTGTAAAACTGATTTATACCTTTACAAACATGTAAAACTATATTTAAATCATGTAACTTAAATACTGCTAGGAATTCCATGAGAACAGATCAGCAGATGACAAAATTAAACAAGCTAAAGCCTAATAGTGCGATTAATTAAACAAGTACAAAAATACTCTAGATGTTTCAGTATGTGCCTGTCTAATACACTTGCAGGAGGTTTGTTCTGCCAGCAATGCTCAAATAGGTGAATGAATGAATGAATGAATAAATATTAACCCAATTAATAGGTACAAATTCCATTTCATAATATTGTTATATTTTAAATGTGGTTACTAATTAATTATTTAATCTATTTGGGTGAAGTGTCTCATAAATATTAATCATGCTCCTTTCTTTAGTAATACATCATAAACATTTAAAAATCTACACTGAATATGTGCACATATATATAAAAAAATTATGATCTTCACAATTCTGATGATACTTTTGCTGGGAATATAGTGATTGGATTATATAAGGAGAAAATTTAATGAACATTATATCCACTTACACCCTTGTAGTAGTAATATATTATACCTATGAAACTTCAACCTCAGAAAAGCTTGCTATTAATAATGCCATGTCTGGGGAGCACAATAAATGATTATTTGTTATAATAAACGAATCTGCATCCTGTTACTGTACTGTAGCAAACTTAAGTAGATGCAAAGCTTTAAATATTTGCCCAGAGATGCAAGGACTGCTAGATTCAGGCAGTATGGTCATGCTGATAAAGGGGAAGTGTGTATGTAAAAGAAAAGCCTTACTATCAAAACTATTATAGTAGCATCCATTCATGGGGATGAGAAACAATATCTCATTACTCGGCAAGGAATACAAATCACATTTGGTAAGGTAGTTCATCTTTTTGCTCTAGTACTCAATTTAACTCATAATATGGTAGTAGGGAAAGATTTTCCCCACTTTAGAGATTTATGGAAGCAGGAGGAAGAAGGCATACCTCCCTCTTACAAACCCACAAACACAGTCACAGTGCATTAAAAATGTACATTCTCATGACTCATACATGCTGAAAGGAAAGAGGAACAGGCCGAGAAAATGGATATAGTGCTTTCTAGGTCTTTCTCTACAGAACAGTCTTGTAGTCCTTTTTCCCTAATATGGGAAGTGAAATATTTAAATCAGTGAAATGATGATAATTAAAATTCTTTGAGAGCTAGGGTTCACATCATGAAATGCTAAAATGATATAATGATCAGAGTTATTTTTCAAGTTATAAAGTTAATTCTTTATATCTTTATACATGTAAGACACATAGGAATAATCTCATTACCAGTAATAACATATTATAGTTCAGAGTTATCAATAGTATGTTACTCACTATGTTAAGTTAAAAAACAGACTATGCATTTTGACAAAGTTGCTATATATACAGCATTGCTGGCAGAACAAACCTCCTGCAAGTGTATTAGACAGGCACATACTGAAACATCTAGAGTATTACCATAATCACTGATAGCTGGAAGAAGACATTTTCAAGTCACTTCTGCCACAGAAATGATGCATATCCCTTGCTTCCTTGCAAAACCAATGGCAACTTAATGGTACCATCAAAACGGATTCATCTATCCACCACCACCAACAGTATAGTGTGCATGAAGTTAAATGTTACCTGGTATTAATTTATTCCATAACCATTTTTCTCAGAATATTGATGCTATGCTGGTCTTGATACATGACTAAGTGGCTATGGCATGCAGCACAGCACAACACAGAATCATTCATAGGTTCATAGGTAGGCACTAGGCTATTGGCCCAAGGGCCTATGTAAGCCTAGCCAACAAGGTTCCCTGGCTTAAAGATCGTTTTTCCTGTGCCACTGTCGAGCAGGAGACACAGAAGCAATCCCTGGGGTGTATTTCCTATTTCCCATCCACTCCAGATTTTTCTTGAAGAGTGCTAATGAACTTTGCTCTACATAGATAGGTAGCCTATTCCAGAGTATGGGAAGTCTCTGAGACAGGAATCTATCCCTCCAGCATGTCCTGTTTATTGTGGTGACAAGGTTTAGGTCCCTAGAATGTGTAGCTCGGAGGAATTGGGATTTCTTTAGGTGTAGCATGTCCAACAGCTCTGGGTTTGACATAGCTTTATATGTTAGGCAGAGATCACCTTGGAGTAGGCGATATGCTATGGAGTAAAGCAGGGGTTTTGAGACGCAAGTCTTTTTGCAAACACAAGGTGCATAGTTTGATTCTCACATGGGATAACTGGCTAGGCTTACATGGCCCACAAAGACAGTTAGCCCAGTACTAATCTATGAACCAAGCTAATCACGTGACCAGTACTAAGCCCAGCTGTCGTCGACATAACAAAACTGATCAGCAAGAGAACTGGCACAGTACCAAAAAAAAAAAAAAAAAGAGGGAGTACCATCACGGGAAATGCTGATGAAGCATGTTGGAACAGATGTACCAAACTTTGTGCTTTGCTACCAACTATGCAACTATTTGTTACCTTCAGCATTACAGTTCCAACTGCTTAAGTCTCAATATGCGACCTCTTTAATGATAAAAAATTTCTTTTAAGAGACTACAGACTCATGCTTCAAGTCATTAAAGTAACAGCAGTTGCATAACACTTTCACAACACCGACATGGACACCACAAACAGTTGATGTTTAGTTTTCCTTAACCCCATCCAAAATGGCAACTTTTTTGAATGAACCAACCAAGAAAGGCGCAGACTATCACGGATCAGTTGTAGAGAACAAAATACAATAATTAGTTAATAAACTTGCACAAGCATGCCAGCAACGCGCACTCTTGCGCTGCACCAAATTTAAGTTTAACGATCAGTTCAGCAGAACTTGCAAGTTTAGGCAGAGTTTACTACAGTATCCCATTATAATTTAAAGAAACCATGCACTCGCTACCTGTAGCTTAGTGGTGGGTGATTATCATGCCATACCACTCCTACCAGCTTAAAAACGAGGGGGGAGGGGACAACGCACACACAGAAATCATTATGGATGAAAGCAACCGAGTAAACACCAAAGTGAAAAATACAAACGGAAGGTTATACTACTAAGTTATTTGATGATCAGGTATGAATAAAGTGACCCGGGATCTCTACCAAAAATACACAAATCAAAGCCAATTTGAAGTTTCAGCTTGTGGTCCTCCACCACCCCCTTGAGAGACTACACCACAAAAGGTTAGCATAAAAACAATGCATTGCAGGAAAGACTTATTAGCCTATGAGTTTATGCACCCGTTTTAAACCACTCAAGCTCCAAAAGTTGCTATTTAATGTTGTGCCATGACACAGCAAATGTCTTGGAATACCCTC
>NC_056725.1:837747178-837749678 GCF_019279795.1 Protopterus annectens | reverse complement strand
AAGACAAGAGACTTCATAAACAAATGCTCTACGGAACTCACAATCAGGAAATATTCTATTGTATCCGGAAAAGAAAAAAGAGTACCTTTCAACCACCCTTACCATCAAATGTTGAAGTTTTTGTAAAAGCGGTTGAGAACGCTCTTTATAATGACCAATACTTTAATTCAGGGATGCTGGAATCAAATGTTACTAAAATGGAAGCACAGGCCTTACACAATCTCAAGAATAATTTGAGTATAGTGATCAAACCATCTGACAAAGGGGGACCCATTGTTATAATGGATACCCTCTACTACCTTAACACCATGAATATTATGCTAGAATCAGATGCATACGAGCATATTAACATGGAAGAAGCTAATGCAGTGATAGATAACATCAAAGGCGTGCTACTTGAATGCCTTAATTTGAACATCATTACCAGAGATTTATTTAATTATTTCTCTGTTGAGCATCCCATAATTCCACAAATTCATGGCCTACCCAAAATACACAAGCACCCTACATGTCCTAAGTTTAGGCCGATAGTAGCAGGAGCAGGTTGGGCTACGGAAGGTATATCTATTTATCTAGATCAACAACTAAAACAAGTATTAGGTCATTATAAACATGTATTACAAGATACTGAACATTTTTTGAAAGATTTCTATACGTTTATACAATCTGTTGATAATATATCCGATTTAATTTTTGTCTCTCTAGACGTTGAATCACTTTTTACGAGTATCCCGAACGACATAGGTGTCAGTTTGCTTAAGAACTTACTTACAATGGAAATTCAGATGGAAGTTGTGAAAGCAGACTTTCTATGTTTGTTACTTGAAACAGTCCTAGATAATAACATATTTTTATTTGGTGACAAATTATATAAATAAAAAAGGGGCGTAGCAATGGGCACCAGCTGCGCCAACGTATATGCGAATCTGATTATGGTTTCATGGGAGTTAGACCATTTAATGAATCAGCAAGGGATTTTATTTCATAGACGTTTTGTTGATGATTTATTTATTGTTTGGCAAGGCACAGAAACAGCCCTCAATACCTTTCTTGAACAGATTAATTGTTCAAGTACATTTTTAAAGTTTACTATGACGTACTCGAATAATAAAGTTAATTTTTTGGATGTCACGGTTACAAAATCAAATGATAGGATAACCACACAAGTATTTCGGAAGACATGTTACTGTCCAGCTTTTTTGCATCGCACAAGCATGCATAATCCCTTAGTGTTTAGCAATATAGTGAAAGGTCAAGCGCTTAGGTTGGCAAGACTTTGTAATGAAGATCATATGTTGAATTTAGAACTACAACGACTTAAAATAGATCTGATAGGAAGGGGCTACTCTGAACTAGAAATAGAATATGCCTGTAAACAAACTCTTATTAAAAGACACACTATTGCCAAACCTTATTTTTCTAACACTAGTAATAATAAAGTAGTGCAAGGTAATGCCAGTAATATCGGGCATAATAAGTTAGGTCTAGTGCTACCATATGGCAATAATCTTGACAGAATAAAGGGAGCCATAGATAAATGTTGGGATATTTTATTGGGTGACGACAGGACCAAGGAAATATTGGGTAATAAACCAAGATTTATATTTAGTAATAATAAAACTTTGAAACAACAATTATGTTATCGTAGTAAAACAATTAGCTATCAAGATGTGGACGATACTCCCAAATTTATGGGCACGAAGAGATGCAATAGTTGTAAACAGTGTAGATACATAGATGAGTCTCGGTTCTATAGACATCCAGAAACTGGACGACTTTGGGAACTAAGGGTTAATGGCTCATGTAACACTAAAAACCTTGTCTACGTTGCCTACTGCACAATTTGTTACCACTACTATGTTGGCAAGACCAATCGCACACTTAGGGAAAGGATCAGAGACCACTATTACAGTGTAGCAAGAAAAGAGGAATATAATGCACTGGCTAAGCATGTTATGAAGGAAGGTGAATCCCATGTCTTTATGTTCCAAATCCTACATGTACAATATGTGAACCTACGGATGGGGAACATTATTAATGATACAGAATACTCAGAGGTTGAGTGGATTCTTAGACTAGGTGCCCATAGGGGCCTTGGTCTAAATGATTCTGTTTCATTAAAACCAATATTGAAAGCTAGAACCCTAAGATGACTTATTTACTATTTTTTGGTGAATAGTCTATACATATATCCATGCTCACAAAGATCATCTAGATGGTAACTATAGATAATCAGTACTCAGATACTATAAATACTATTTACTAATGATTAATTATACAATTATATATTATATATTATATAGTATCTCATTTTTTCTTCTTTTTAAAAATTTTATTTGCTATCTCTTTTGCTTGTTTTAAATAAACTCAGGTTAGTGATAGAGCATGAGAGGTAGATAATTCATATATAAGATTTTTAATAAATTAAAGATTTTTAACAAATCAATTTTTTTTAAATTTTTAATTCTTAAATTAGCAATTCTTAGTAAAACTTCTGTAT
>NC_056725.1:837677178-837744678 GCF_019279795.1 Protopterus annectens | reverse complement strand
AGCCTTTTTGTTTGGGCATTGATTGGTGGGACAGTTAGTGAGGTTGATTTGTAACATTTAAAAAGGGTTTAGGCAATGTATTTTGATGTATTCTGAAGAAGTCTCCTTCGAGAGATGAAAGCGCTAAATACGTGTTTTTATCTGCTGGTTTTTGCAATATTAAATTCTATTCCTAAGTGGTTGGTCCATTTATTGCATATTATTTTCTTTGGTTATTCACTTTTTAGTGCGACCTAGGAGTTAGTATATATAAGCAGTGGGGTGCAGGGGGCCTTGCCCCCCAGCGTATATGTAGGGTAGGTGTGTGTATTTGTGTTGTTGTGTGCGTTTGTTGTAGTGTGGGGAGGAAGGTGTATGTATGTTTGTTTTGTGGTGGAGGGTGTATTTAAAAGTCGCGATTTTGAATTTCGTGCTTTTTGGTTTTCGGTATTGTGAATGTTTGGGTTTATAGTCTCAGGATACTGAAATTCGAGATTTCAGTATTTCGAGATTGTAAAGTGAATCGATATATATGTATATATACACACACACATATATATATATATATATATATATATATATATATATATATATATATATATATATACATATATATATACATGGGTCTAGGACTATCCACTGAAAGCACATTTCAATGAAACTCAATTCACTGAAACACATTTCACTGAAAGTTATATATGGCCTTTTCCCCACTGTAGTGCGACCCTGGAGTTAGTATATATAGTAAGAGGGAGGTGTGGGGGCACTATATATATATATAATGTGTGCATCTGTGTCTGAACATATATTACATGTTTATACTTATTTAATAGTTATAAATTTTAGTAAAATAACATTTGGTATTAAATAAACATTTTAATATAAATGTTTCTAACATCATTTAGAACAGATTTCAGTAAGAAATACTCATTTAAACACACCAAAGGGAGAAAAAGTGCCACAAATAAAAAACAGTAATCCATCATGGTAGGCACTTAAAAAAGACCACCAACAAAATGAAATGCAGGAAAATTCAAGTTTCAAACTTGAATTTCTCTGGATTTCATTTTGTTGGTGGTCTTTTATAGGGTTCATAGATTAGTACTAGGCTAACTGCCCTTGCGAGCCATTTTAAGCCTAGCCAATTATCCCTTGTGAGGCTCAAACCCTGCACCCTGTATTTGTAAGGCAAACACCTTAACCATTAGGCCACCCTCCCAACCCCTAAACTAACTGCCCTTGCGAGCCATTTTAAGCCTAGCCAATTATCCCCTGTGAGACTCAAACCCTGTACCTTATGTTTGTAAGGCAACCACCTTAACCATTAGGCCACCCTCCCTCCCTGTTACTCTAATAGATCCCATGACCCCTTCTGATGGGTAGCCAGATAACCTTCCTAAAATGGCACTGCATACACATACACTAAAGCACATGAAAAGGCACTCACTTGGGAAGTTCAAAGACGAGCAGAAATTTATCTTATGTCAAGTTAAAATATTCAACATATATTTCTCAAAAGGGGATTATAAACATTCAGAACAGAAAGGACATAAAATAAAGAAAACCATGACACAGAGCCTGTGCGATTAGAAACGTGAAATTCTGAACACTTGAGGTCACCACAGACTACAACTACATTGTACAAGGTGCTATATTATCCTCCTTTATCACAGACATAACGGTATTTATAAAATCATATAAAGAAACAGGAATTACTACTGCAAGACTCAACTGCTGCTACAGAAGTCTTAAGTAATCCAAAAAATCACTTTTAACTTCAAGGATGCCAACAAATCAGGTCTCCATGTCTCAACAAGGCCATTTCTTATAAAATCATCCATTACTAAGAAAAGCAAATTATGCCTAAATGCTTTTAAAAGTACTCAAAACATATGCATATCCCTTCTAAAATTACCACTGTTAGTTTACCAAAAAATGTAGATCACACTCATCACTGCCAACCACACTACATTTGTTAACCTGTCCTTAAAATTCTGCAAAATGAGAAAGATGAGCTATGTTAATCAAAAATCATCTTGAAGATTTCACCAAGCTTGCAAACGCCTACTGGTTCTTCATTTATCAAAGCGGAGACCTGCCTCATGACTAGTCAGCCAAGCAGTGATAGTGTCTGATACAACCGAAAAGCAACTGCAGTCACTCAATCTATTTTTATGATGTTTTACGTCTGTGCATGAAATGTTACATTAGTAGGACAAGGTGTGCTTTTGAAAAGAATAACCACAGCCCACCAATAGCTCATGGGATATCTAGTTACAAATTACAGCATGATAGTGGTAGAAACAAAACAGTGTAGTACCAATATAGCTTCCCTGGTAATTAAAATAATGTGACAAATCAGTCATAATTAAACACGAAGGAACTTGAGAACACATCTCAAAAATAAGAACTTATGATTATTTTTAACATTTAAGACAAATTCAGACGGTCATACTGACATATCACTTAATTCATCTGCTTTGATTTCAGCATACCAAGACAAAGTGGCACTGAAAACAAATCAACTAACTTTAATTCCTCTCCTATGGTTTCAGTTTCATAAATACCTGACACTAAGTAAATATAATAAGCATTTCAGTAGAAAATTTCACAAACCCTAATACATCAAACACAAATGAAACAAGTTTAAGGCAGACTGCAAAGCCTTTACAAAGATACACTGTTAACATTCCATGAAAAATGGTAAACACTTCTGATTCAAATTTTCCACAAAATTCTTGTAGTTACATTTTTGAAGTTCACTTTTTTATAGTTTGTATCTACACAATCAAGCAAACATTAGAGCTATCACACTGCTTGAAATACTGCCTGGAACTACAGTGCAGGAAAAGAACATGTAACCATATGACTACCATTCTACTACAGAAACGGATACAGGTTCTACAGCACCTAGAGCAAATATGCCCCATTAAGCCACCAATTGCATAATGTGGCAACAAGCGTGACTCACTACTCATTTTAAATATCTGTGGCAAATGGTAATAGTTCCGATTACTTAAGAAAAACTCAGGATAAAAGTTTAATTTCTTTACTATTAACTACAACAATTTATAGACAATGCTAACATTCAGTTGTTCTACAGTTTTATAGAAGTAAACAAACCTAGCTACTACAATACTGGAAACATTT
Organism: Protopterus annectens; assembly: GCF_019279795.1. Taxonomy (NCBI): domain Eukaryota; kingdom Metazoa; phylum Chordata; order Ceratodontiformes; family Protopteridae; genus Protopterus; species Protopterus annectens. The sequence goes on along the minus strand of NC_056725.1, from coordinate 837,741,549 downwards.
GTGAAGTATCACAGAAGGGGAAAAAGGCATGCAAAACCAAAACGTGTCAGTCTACTGCATAAACAGACACAGGACCTACAATACACGGTATACAAAGTACTTTTGACAATCAATGTGGTATGAAACATAAACCATTCATTTAAACGTATGAGATGCAAGACACAACCAATATCAATAAAGAACATTGTACAGGAACATCAGATAAGAAAAAAGTATGATTAGATTATTAATAAGAAACTACATAAGTTCAGCAACATCAATGTTACAGAGACCAACTGCAAACTCAAATAGTACAGTACAAATAAAAATAAAAAAATAGCTGACCGAAGCAAACTGTGAAGGCAACATACTTAAAAACATACCTGCAGTTTGGAGGAGGATCCAGGGTTATTTCAGCTAGCTCCTTCTGAATTCTGCCGACAAAATGAAAAGAAACATGTGCCTATTCTGGTGATATCCCAACCTCATGTGCAAAAATGAGAGAAAAGGGCTGTTTGTGGATGGATGGATAGATGGGTGGATGGTTGTGAGTTATGCTTGTAAAGTCCTATCCCCACACCAGGTATTTGGATTCATCTTCCACTGCTGATTCTTTTGTGCAACACAAGGGGTTGCTGCTGCACTACTGTGGTTCTAGTCTTCAGACGAGACATTAAACAGAGATCTTACCAGCTTGAATTGTTGGTAACTCAAGTAGATGTAAAAAGTCCAGGACTTTTATTTAAAACGTTTTAAAACAAGCAAAACATGCAGTGCTTTTACACGCCTTGTCTTATTACAAACAGTTTCACATAACTGCATTCTACAGAACTAAAAAAGTATGATTACTAAGGAGATGTTGAAATGTTTGAAACATTAGAGACCATAGTTCCTGCCAGTTCTCTACTAATCCTGGGTGACTTTAATTACCCCAGCAGGTAATGGGAGCAGATGAGTGTCTCCTCATTCGTCTAAGGAAAATTCGTGGTCTCATTCAAGTAATTCACTCTTGCGCTAGTATTCTAGATTTAGTATTAATTAACTGTAATAGCATTGTTAATGAGCTAGAAGATAACGAAGGATTGGCTACATCTTACTTCAACTCAGTGACATTTAACATCAACAAAATGAAACACTATAAAATGGTGACAACCTTTTAATGGCAGAGCTTTTCAAATAGGTAAGATAAGACAGAATCTGAATAACAGTGACTGAGGAAAAACTTTCCTCATCTGAAACAGGATATGGCTGGAAGGTTTTGTATCAGTTGTGTATTTCAGATTTTAAAATAGATAGAACAGATAAAATACATAGGAACTTCTCAAACAAGATTACCATCTTGGTAGAAGATATAAGTTAATGAAATCTAATGTGCTAGTGCTAAGAAAAAAATATTTGACTTGTCAAAGCGTCATCCTTCTAGATGTAATAAAAGCAAGCTGAATTAAGTCAGCAAGAAATTGCGCAGTGCCATTGTCAAGTATAAAAGTGAATTAAAAAAATAACTGCTTAAAAATAAAGCTTAACAATAAATGCATATTATAGATATCTCAATTCTCTTAGAAGAATTGTGCCGTTAGGACAATTAAAGGTGAATAAATTATTCACATGTGATCCACAGGAGTTGGCTAATGCATTTAACATGTTCTACAAATCACTAAAAAAGCAAGTCCGCACTCTACAACTCCACTAGTACAAGGTACATGTGTAACAGTGGACACAAAACTTGAACGAATTAGAAATAGTTTGAAAGTTGTGAAAAGAGATGGTAATATGGGGCCTGATTCTACCAGAGGGCTGTTTGTAAAACTATTACAAGGCATGCCTGCTCTTCCTTTATAGTATACTTCAATGACTTACTGAAAGATTGTTGCACACCATCAGAATGGAAGCCTATTGCCGTTTCAATTTATAAAGGAGGGGACTCAAGCCAAGTATCTAACTATAGACTCATAAGTCTGACTCCTATATGGAGTTTGATTTGAATATTTCTGTTGATGTAACACAATTCCATGGATATGGATTTTAAATGGTTACTTCACATTAATTAACATTATAAAATTTTCCAATTATGTGAGCAAAGACAATGACCAAGGGCTGATGGTTGTGGACATGTTCTTAGACATGGCCAAAACATTTGAAAAGTTACCTCATTGTACTATCTTCTATATGCTATACCTGCTAAACACCAATTAATTTAAGATTCATTGGTAAAAACAGAACACAGACTTTTGTAGTACACTGGTTTTTGATGGATGTACCACAGGGACTGGTGTTGTGCCCTATATTATTTAACCTTGTACTCTCTGTTTTTCCAGACAATTAGATATGTGGTTAGCAAAGTACATACATGATTGTAAAATTGGTATGATAGTAACATGTAATAATGACATAAGTAAACGAATGGGCTGCATGGAAAATATTGGCAACAGAGCATGATTTAAAGTCTTCAGATTAGTATAGCTAAGTGTAAGTATATGCTTTTTGGAAAATGATCATTGCACTGTAACATTTTTATGCAATATACCATTAGACCAATTAACATGTACAATGTAATATATAATAAACTTAATTTTACAGAACATGTTCCATTATATGCATTTGCAAGAAAAACTCTAGTCACCACCTTCTTATTGCCAGCTCTCTTATATGCTGCTCCTCTCCTAGCAAACATAAATGATACTCAAAGAAAGAACCTTGCCTCCTGCTACAATAAAATAGCTAAATTTATCACCAATCTCTCTCATAGGATCCACCATTGTCATGCCTAAAAGCAATAAACTGGCTTGAACTGTACAATGTCTAACATATTCACAACTAAATATAGCACACAGACTATGTCATCATCTAGAAACATTTCCTGCACTACAAAACGTATTACTAGCCTGCTGCCCAGCAAGGGACCTCCATTCTAGTAGCAAATTCTTATTACTTACATCATCATCATCTTCTTTTGGCTGCTCCCATTAGGGGTCACCACAGCAGATCACCTGTTTCCATTTCTTCCTGTCCTCTGCATCTTGTTCTGTCACACCAACCACCTGCATGTCCTCTCTCACCACATCCATAAACCTTATCTTAGGCCTTCCTCTTTTCCTGTTACCTGGTAGCTTCATCCTTAGCATCTTTTTCCCAATATACTCAGCATCCCTCCTCAGCACATGTCCAAATCAACGTAATCGTGCCTCTATGGCTTTGTCTCCAAACCTTCCAACCTGTGCTGAACCTCTAATATACTTATTCCTAATCCTGTCCACCCTTGTCACACCCAGTGCAAATCTTAACATCTTTAATTCTGCCACATCAAGCTCAAACTCCTGCCTTATTGTCAATGCCACTGTCTCCAACCCATATAACATAGCTGGTCTCACTACCCTCTTGTAGACCCTCCCTTTCACTTTTACAGGTACTCGTCTGTCACAAATCACTCCTGACACTCTTCTCCACCCACTCCATCCTGCCTGTACTCTCTTCTTCACCTCTCTTCCACACTCACCGTTACTCTGAACTATTGATCCCAAGTATTTAAACTCATTCACCTTCAAATAAGTCAAATAATGTTGCAGGAGACTTGCTCTACTCCAACTGTGTTGCTAAACTCTGGAATAGTATCCCCTTGCAAATAAAACTCTCTGACAAACTCAGTAGTTTTAAAGCACTGCTTAAACAACATTTTAACTGATCCTGGTCCTGCATATGTTCATCTTAAGGCTGAGACTTTATGTTCACCATACTATACTCTCCAAATACTCTCCTTAAACAGAATATACTCACCTTCTCACTAAAATGACAAAACAATTTTATATATAACTGCTGCTTGTATAATCAACTAAGGTGCACGTGGGCTTTCTCTTTAGTAACTTCCAACTCTGTAAAATCTTAGAATGTATAAATGTAACTACTGTTTGTGTATAAATGTAAATAGAAATGTAACTACTCTGTGTTTTACTGGAACTTAGTATAATGCAATTTAAGCAAATGGAATTTTCTCTCCAGTCCTTCATTGAAAATGGGTATTACCCAGTCGGACTTTCCTGGTAAACAAAGACAAATAAATAAATAAATCTGCTCCTGGCAATTAAATAGATATGGTAGCTAGTTAAGACAATGGTTACATGGGGCCCTTACCATCTCTCACAACTATACAGCACTTAATTTCAGCCCCATTCTAGAATACAGCTGTCCCTTCTGTTGTTTTATAACTCAAGACAAGTATCTTCACTTGAGGCTGTACAATGTAGATTCACAAAATGAATAGCAAGTTTGAAACAAACAGCTACAGAAAATAAACTTCTACAGTGTAGACTAGTGACTGCTATATGGTCAGCTGTGTGTATTATTTAAAGTATGCACCCCAGAAATAGTAAAGGCTATGATTAATTGTCATACTAGACAGTAAGGAATATATTTATGAGGTCAAACCTCCAGGATGAATAGGAAATGAAGTAGAAGAAAATGAGACAGGTTTATAATTCAGTCACTGATTAAGACTTTGGAATAAGTACTGTGAAGCAATTAATAGTGCTAACAATTTAAAACTATTTAATGGTAGGTTGAATTTGGCTACTAGGGAAAAATACTTACAACTGTAAGGAGTCAGTATTCATTACTGACCCTTGGGTCTAAACACTGTTACATAACTTAAGAACTTATGTATCAACAACATATAATATAAACTGACACAAAAAGAAAAGACAAATATGTCAGAACTCTGTGATATCATCCTACAAACAGCTACAACTGTATACTTCAAATCCATATCTTTTGATAGAACACATTTACCACACCTCCCTAGTCTTACAGTCTATAAACACTGCCATTAATTATACTCCATCTTTCCTATGTTTACTGTGGAGCAGTGTTCTACCTTTTTTTAGATATCATTTTTATGGCTGAAGCATAACATTCAGGACACTGTTCTCATCATCTAGCTAGGCCCCAAACTCTTTCACCATATTATAAGTTGCAAGAAAATATTGCAAATATCTATTATATGCTTTATAAAGGCAGTAACATTCTCAATCAGGTTTACATTTTACAAGACCGATAAAAAGTTTACTATGAAATAAATACCAAACAAAATCATTCCATTATTGTTCATCCTATCCTATAGCAACAGCACACTATCAACTCACAGAACAATCCATCCCTCCACAAAAGAATATTAACCCATGATAGTACAGTACTATTACTTCCTACCAACATATTTTGAATCAATATTTAATTTCCATAAACAGATTTCTCTTCAAAACTCACACATAGTAGAAGAATTGTTCATCTAGTCAACACTTCTTCATATCTATCTGCTAACAAAAATCCAGTAAGGTGTCCATCTTCCTTACACCTTGAAGTGATATAAACTAAAATAGCAATGAAGAAAAGTGCAGTAATTAATCACATCTATCAGCCATGTTTTCATCTTTCTTTTTTCCAAACACAATGCCTTTTTTTTCACCAGGATATAATCTTTCAGCCCAAAAGAAACAATAAAAAAATCCTGCATCTATTGCCTGTCTGATCTCGCATATCAGAAACACAGTGCAAATAACCACCCCCATCTCAGGAATGCAGAATTCAATCAATAAACTTTTTCACAAAGCACATTTAATATAACATCCCCACATCCATTATATTCTTCCTTTGTTACGAAAGTATTTTACCAGATTTTCTGTTAAATTGAAGTATGTAGGCTGAACCTACATGGTGCTTATTCATTAAGATCTCTTCAAGTCCACCTCACATTTTGTGTACAATATCAATATGAAAAAATGGAAAAAGGAGTGAAGTGTTTCAGGGCTATATGTTTATGCCATGCACTATATTTAATTCATATCCCCACATGCCCCTTTATGCCATCTTCTAGTGCTTTGGATATTTTATCCTAGTAAAAACTTAGCTAACGCACTAAACTAAATATATATATATATATATATATATATATATATATATATATATATATATAATTTCTAGTATTACAAATTAGTTAATCCATACAGTTGTATGAGTTACCCAAAATAGGATGTATAAAAGCATTTGTTTCCTGATACGTTTCATTGCCATTTAATTTTGTCAAGAAAAAGTACCTCCACTGTTACTAATACCATCAAAAGCATACCTGACAGGAATTTCTAAATTATTCTTTGAGATTCCTCCATTTTAAGATGAAGCTGGAATATAAACACACTTCGTCTATTACTCTGTTATTCCTCTGTAAAATATGCAAGATTTTAATGTTGCATCTTTGAATGTGTTTACTAACGAAACCATATACTGACACTTAATGAACTTTTGTCCTGTATGAATTACATCCTTTATTCTGTGTGGTTTTACTCAAACAAGATGCACAAATATCATTTATGGAAGTTTTTTTCATCTGATCCAACAATATTCTATGAGTCTTTTAAACAGTTCCTTATGAACCAGTAGAATGCTTAAGATAATATTGGCTGCTACTCAAAATATTATTATAGGCAATGTACTTCCAAACAGATTTAATAGACTAAACTTCAGACAAATATATCTTTAGATTAATGGAAGAAGCAGATGCATCTTACCACTATAATCACAGAACTGACAAGTAATGGGAATGTCTGAGCACAGTATCCCATGTCGATGAGGTGGGTGGGCTGTACCAGCAGGGTGCTCATTTCATGAAAAGCATACATTATCCTTTCAAATGTCAACATTGTTCTACTCAGACATTCTGTTGATGTGTTTCTCTAAGATGGTATTATTATCACAGTCAGTGATTTATTATTATATTTGTTAATCTTCTGGAGAAACTTTTCAAAAGCATGGAATGTACATTTCCCTCCAATGGAAATAAAATACTTCTGAGTTTTGAAATGGGAACTATACAGCTTACTTTGGCCAAGGAGAAGACTAGCATTCATCACAACAGAAAAATAGCTATGTAAAATAATAAAGCATTTAATTTGGTAATTCCAACCTTTAATTCCTTGTTGTAATCAGTTCTGTCTTTGTGTTTGTTACCTTTTTGAAATTTCTTTCCGCAAATAAGCACAGAGAACATGTTATCTGTTGGCATGTAAGAGCTACAGTAGCTAGCATATCCCGCTATTTCTTAACATACTACAGAATCAAATGCAAACAGATATTCTGTGGTCAGGGTCTGCTTATTTTCAGAAATTTGTGGTTCTATCTTTTTCCTTTTGGATCTGTTGTTATTCCATGGTTCTTACAAATTGCGAAAGTCACATTTCATAAGATATCCTTGGAGTATTCCATGTTTTTAGCTGCATAGCATGGCATCTTGTTTTTGGTCATAGGTACATCCAGAACATGTTACTCACCTGTTGCATGTTTGTGCTGTAGAGTGGTCAGATATGTCTACTTTAGTTCCTTTCCTGTAAAGAAATACTTTAATCTATTGCTGTAGAGCTTGTGTTATATCACATCTATCTTTTTTTCTGTCACTTTCTCTAAACTGATATTATTTTGTCAATGTCCTTCTAAAATTCTTATCTTCGGAAGTCTACAAATTACTTCAAATGTAAGATTAGTGGCTCCCTGACTGTTTTTTTTTCTGCTCAGGTTCTCAGGCCATTTTCAGCATCTAACTATTTAATTTGCCTTTTCTTTTTCCTGTATCCATTGAGAATAACATCAGTGATAAATCTTATACATCTTGTCTACATGTTGGTGAGTTCATTTCTTAACCCCTCCTGTACTTCACCTTTGAATTCTAGGGAACTAGTCTGAAATCAGCACTAAATCTCATCCACTTCTGAAACTAGATCACTTTTTGACAAGCTCAAGTATTTTATCATTTTCTACTCCTTCATGTATGCTAATTCTAGGACCTCTCAGTGTCATGGGCAAAAGTGCACACAATTCCCTCCAGATAAACAAGTTAGTTAGAACAGTTCAACAATAATGTGGGTAACAAACAGATACAACTTTATCAACAAGACTTGTAATGTAGCATTAGTCTCCCATGTCTCTCACTGCCTGTATTTCTCTCTTTCTTTTACCTAAACATGACAGTATTTGTTTTTCCCTCTGTCTGTGTGTAATGCCCGGCCCTGGCCCAGCAATCAAGGAGCCTCAATTCTCACCACTAACACCAGTGAGGGGCATCTCATATAGGAGGAAAGGATAACAAATACACACAGTAAAGTGCCATTTTCCTTAAGAGCACACAGAGATCACAGTCAGTCTGGGGCTGGTCGCTCCCTTGCTATCCAGGTCCCCAATAAGACTCCCCACTGACACAGCTATAGGGTCCAAAACTCAGCCTAGTGGGCAAGCTAAAACCTCCAGCATCTCCCTGTCCAACCAATGCTTCATGTCCCTGCTCAAGTAGCTGACACACACACACACACACACACACACACACACACACACACACACACACACACACACACACACACACACACACACACTTTGAGATAAGCGTTTTATACAACTGCACAGACACTCCTGGAAAAGGCTGGCACAGGTTCTCCAGCTGTGCCCCTTTTACCCAGACTATATGGTAGAAATCACTGCCAACACCCAGCTAATAATTATCAGCTACCCAAAGGCCCTTAAAAGGATGTCCAATTATTACTGTGCAATATTATTATCCAACTGGTAACTGCGGTGGTGGTACTGCGGTAGCGTTGTCGCCTCACAGTTAGACGTTGCCTGTTTGATTCCCAGTTAGAGCGTCTTCTGTGTGGTGACATGCATGAACGGGCGTTCCTTCATTGAAGGTTGTGCATTAGGCCCGGCAAGCCAGCACGTAAAACTCTACTGCCAATCATTAGCGGACCGGAGTTCCGCTGTGGTGACCCCTAACCGGGAAAAGCCGAAAGACACAAACAAACAATTATTATCCAACCGGTAGGTGCGACTAAACAGCCAAGGCTTATTAGAGTGACTTGGTACAGGATCACTATATACATGCAGTGTACTCTAGACCTTAAATTATCTCTACACAAAACAGCCACAGTTAAAAGGATTTAAAATATTTAATAGTAAATAATTAAAAGCACAAGACAATACTTTTACTACACATTGCTAGTCAGGAGTTCAGAGATCACAGAAAAATACTTAAAATAATTCAGTAGTACAGTTTTGACATCCCAGAAAAACACTTAGTCTAATGTTTCTAATTTCTAGCTATTTCTAAGAGAAAACACAAATCTATGATAAACTTACATATAGAGCAAAGGCAGTGTGCTGATGAGTTGGAAGGTCAAGACAAAAATTCTTAATGCTCTCTGATTCTCTCTGTTTTTCAAATCAAATTCTTGGTTCATATTATATCATTCTTCATGCTTCCCTGGGTTCCCAGGCTAACAGGCTACATTCTTTAGTAAGCTCACACCAGGTCAGGAAGCAAAGCCATTAAGGACATTTATGCATGCAAATTCTGGCCATTAAATCTGGCCTTAAAACAATAGCAAGAATTCCTTCATCTAGACCGGCTGGAGCCATGTTTACATCAATGGGTCACAACATGCTTTACTTGGTCGGTAGAGTGCACTGTTGTCACATTTTTTCAGTTCCACATGTAACACTATTTTTAACATTTAAGGCAATAAGCCTGTGGTTTGCATTCATATTTACAGATGACGGAATTATCTCCAAAATTCTATCTGGCTAGGCTGGCAGCCTTCATCTATCTTCACCCAATCTTCACATATCTCCCCCCTGGAGAACTCAAGCTAGTTTTTCAAGTGACCCTTGAGAAATGCTGCTTGAGGGAGTTAGGTCTATCTGAGTATGCCTTACCCCATTCCCTGTCTTGAGAGCCCATCTGCATTGGCATTGCTAATCCCACTGCGGTGCTGCATGGACATATCATATGCTTACAACCCCAGGCTCCATCTTAGCAACTTGGCATTTTGCTGGCTGGCTCTGTTTAACCATGTTAGGGGGTTGTGATCTGTCATAACAGTGAATTTCCTTCCATACAGATAAGGCTAAAGTTTCTGCAGTGCCCACACTATGGCTAGACATTCCTTTTCTACAGCTGCATAGCATTCCTCCCTGCGTTGGAGCCTATGACTGAGATAAACCACTGGGTGCTCTTCCCCCTCTGAAGAAATCTGGCTAAGAACAGCCCCCACCCCATGGTTCAAAGCATCCAAATGCACAACAAATTATTTGGTGTAATCTGGACTGGCTAACACAGGGGGTCCTCCCAAAACATCTGTAAGCTTCTGGAATGCCTGCTCACATGCTGGGGTCCACACTACCTTATCTGGCCTGCTCTTCCTTGTCAGGTCTGTGAGGGGAGCAGCTATAGTACTATAACTGGGGACAAACTTTCTCTATTACCCTGCTGTCCCTAAAAATGCCCTCACCTGCTTTTTAGTAACAGGTGCAGGGCTTGCCTGAATAGCCTCCACTTTGGCAGGTTCTGGCCTTATCTTACCACTCCTCACTCTATGTCTTAGGTAGGAAACCTCTGCCATACCCAACTGACATTTGTTCGGCTAAATGGTCATCCCTGCCCTCTGTAGTCTGCCCAGCACCTCCCTGACATGTTGAAGGTGCTCTTGCCAGGAATGGCTGTAGATGGCAATATCATCTAGGTAAGCAAGGGCAAACCCTCCTGCTCCTGCTAGGATATGATCTACCAGCCTCTGGAAAGTTGCTGAGGCATTCTTTATCCCAAAGGGCATCTTTGTGAACTCATACAAGCCAAAAGGAGTCACAAAGGCCAACTTCACTCTAGCACTGGGAGTCAAGGGCACCTGCTAGTAACCCTTGGTAAGATCAATGGTTGTAAGATACTTAGCCCCGCCCAGCTGCTCTAGGGCCTCATCTGTCCTAGGCATGGGATAAGCATCTGACTCTGTGTGGCTATTTAATTTCCTGTAGTCCACACAGAACCTGGTGCTTCCATCCTTCTTTGGCACCAGCACTACTGGGGAGGCCCAGGAACTGTTGGACTCTTTAATCACCCCTAATTCCAACATCTCCTATACCTCCTCCCTCAGAGTCTGTTTGACCCTCTCAGGCACTCTGTAAGGGGCCTGCATAATAGGCCTTTGGGGTCCTGTATCCACCTAGTGCTGCCCCAGATGGGTGCACTCTGCTTTCCCAGTGAACATGTCCCCAAATTCCTGCAACACTGCTTGGATTTCTTGAACATGGGTAAGAGATAGCTGCTGGGACATTGCAACCCCTTCAACTGAGGTGTCAGCCCGAGCTTCACTGAGGAGATCAGTCCTCAGATCTCCCTCAGACACCTCCTGCAATCCACTGCAAATGCTCAGCACAAGGGCCTCCCTATCATGGTAAGGTATCATCATGTTAACATGGTACAATTTGTGCCCCTGCAATCTGTCTAGCAGTTCCACCATGTAATTAACATCACTTACCTTTCTTACCACCTTGTAGGGTCCCTCCCAAGCTGCTTGCAGCTTGTTGTGTCTGACAGGAATGAGAACCATTACCTGTTGCCCCACAGCATACTCTTTAGCTCAAGCATTCCTGTCATATCACACCTTTTTCTGTTGTTGGGTTTCTGCCAGGTTCTCCTGGGCCAAGCCCATGAGTTCCCTGAACCTTGTCCTGAGGTTTATGACGTATGCCACAACAGACTCCTTGTGAGACTCGCACTCACCTTCCCACTCATCTCAAATTAAATCTAGAGGTCCCCTCACCCTATGCCCACACAGCAACTCAAAGGGTGAATAAACTGTGGATTCCTGGGGAACCTCTCTGTAAGCAAACAACAGATGGGGCAAATATTTGTCCCACTCCCGCTTAAACTGATCTGCAAATGCCGTAGTATGGACTTGATTGTAGAGTTTAACCTCTGAACAAGACCATTAGTCTGGGGATGGTAGAGGGTGGTCTTCATGTGCTTCACCCCACAGGACTTCCACAGACAAGCCAGCAGGTCTGACATGAAATCGGCACTTCTGTCAGTCAGTATTTCTTTTGGGAAACCTACCCTGCTGAAAATCTCTAACAAAGCATTTGCCACCTTTTCTGCCTCAATGAAGGACAAAGCCACTGCTTCAGTTTATCGTGTGGCATAATCCACTACCACTAGGATATACTTTTTCCCTGTGGAACTTGGGGTACTCAGAAGACCCACAATATCCATAGCTACTCTCTAAAATGGCTCCTCAATCACAGGCAAAGACATCAAAGGAGCTCTCACCTTGTTTCCTGCCTTGCCTACCTTTTGGCACTATTCACAGGTCCTGCAGTACCCTGTTACATCCCTGGAAATTCCAGGCCAATAGTTCAGCATAATATGTCTCTTTGTATGTTTTATGCCCATATGACCTGCAAAGGGAATATCATGGGCTATGGCTAGAAGTGCCAGATGGTAGGCTCTAGGCACTATCAACTGCTGTACTCTCTCACCTTCTAGCCCTCCCTCAGGTGTCCACTCTCTGTATAGTAACCCTTTATCCCAGTATACAGATTCCCCATTTCCTTGAGAATCAGGTGCCTCCCTAGCTACCTGCCTCAGGCCTTGCAATGTAGGGTCTGAGAGCTGAGCCTGTCTCAACTGTCTCCTTGTAACCCTTCCCAGCTCCCCTTCCATAGGACATCTGGCATCTTCTGACAGTGGTGCCTCACTGTCAGCCTGGGTACTACTACTCACCTCTACCTTTGCAGTCACTCTGTCCAAGGGACCATCAGTATCACCAAGTAGCTGTGGCTCACCTTTAGTCTCACTGCTACAGGGTAGCTACCTCCCTGAAGTAACCACCTCACCAGTCCTGGCTCCATGTATGCAGTCTGCCTGGGTCTCCCCAGGCTACCAGACCCACATGCTTGTCTCCTAGCCTGACTGTGTGTAACTGCACAAACACATGGTACTGCATCATCCAAATCCTTCCCTATCAGGACATCTGCAGGATGGTAGTTTGGTACCCTTATTGTCTCAAGACAACCTACTATTGGCATTTTGTCTTTCCCACTTACTGGCTCCCTCACCTTTTGTTCCCCACCTTGCCTCCATGGAAACCTGTATGCCACATGGCCCCACTGGTTGCATTCAAAACATTTAACCCTAGTTCCTGAACATGTACCTGGACTAGTGGCTTCCCCTGCTACTGGCAGATTCTGTTGGGGCAGTCTGTGCTGCCCACCATGGGTTCCTTTAGAACCAAGAGCAGTATTGGGGGTTGCTTTCATGTGCAGGGCTGCCCCTGCTTGCCAGGTATAGGTCTCACTTCTTCCCCAACTCATCAAACATTGTCTATCAGCTAACCAGATATTCATGTCCTTAGGCAAAGTGCTAAGGGCTTGTTCCCTCACCAAAAGGTCTGCCAGCCCTTCAAAAGTAGTGACCTGACATCCACTCACCCACCTATAGAAATAAATGCCTAGTTCAGCAACATATTCACACACACTTTCATCTGCCTTACATCTATGCTCACAAAACGTTTTCCTATATGTTTCAGGTGTTAGCTTAAACAATTCTAACAAGTGATTTTAACAGCAGTATAATCAGAACATGCAACGTCAGACATTTTTGACAAAACAGTTACAGCTTTACCATGGAATAATTGGGTCAGGAACCATACCCAGAGCCTTTGGTCAACACTATACTGTTTGCATACCCTCTCAAACATATGAATGAAACTATCAAAATTATCCCCCTCTAAATTGTGGAAGAAATTTACTGACCTTTTTTGCTTCTGGGGTCCAGTTACTCTCTTCCCCATTACCTCCATGACTCTGGCAAAGAGTCAGCATTTCCCTCTCATGCCTCCTCTGCTGCTCCTTTTTCTTGGCTTCTATCTCCAAACGCCTGGCCTCCAACCCAGGTCTCTTTAGCTCCAGATGGATTTTTAAGTCCTCTGCAGAAAGGTTGAGCTGTCCATTCTCTGAGGGTATTATATCCCACCACTGCCACCAATTAATATGTGAAACCCAGCCCTGGACCAGCAATCAAGGAGCCTCAATCCTCACCACTAACACCAGTGAAGGGCATCTCATATAGGAGGAAAGGATAACAGATACACACAGTAAAGTGCAATTTCCCTTAAGAGCACACAGAGATCACAGTCAGTCCAGGGCTTGTCACTCCCTTGCTCTCTAGGTCCCCAATAAGACTCCCCACTGGCACAGCTATACTGTCCAGATCTCAGCCTAGTGGGCAAGCTAAAACCTCTAGCACTCTCCCAGTCCAAACAGTGCTTTATGTCCCTGCCCAAGTAGCTGACACACACACACTTTGAGATAAGCATTTTATACAACCACACAGACACTCATGGGAAAGGCTGGCACAGGTTCTCCAGCTGTGCCCCTTTTACCCAGACTATACAGTAGAAATCACTGCCACCACCCAGCTAATAATTATCAGCTATTCAAAAGCCCTTAAAAGGATGTCTGATTATTACTGTGCAATATTATTATCCAACTGGTAAGTGCAAATAAACAGTCAAGGCTTATTAGAGTGACTTGGTACAGGATCACTACATACATCCAATGTACTCTAGAACTTAAATTATCTCTACACAAAACAGCCACAGTTAAAAGGATTAAAAAATATTTAATAGTAAATAATTAAAAACACAAGACAATACTTTTTACTACACAGTGCTAGTCAAGAGTTCCAGAGATCATAGTGAAATACTTTAATTCAGTAGTACAGTTCTGGCATCACAGAAAAACACTTAGTCTAATATTTCTCATTTCTAGCTATTTCTAAGAGAAAACACAAATATAAGATAAACTTACATATAGAGCAAAGGCAGAGTGCTGATGAGTTGGATGGTCAAGACAAAAATGCATGATGCTCTCTGATTCTGTTTTTAAATTCACATTCCTGGTTCACATTACATCATTCTTCACACTTCCCTGGGTTCCCAGACTAACAGGCTACATTCTTTAGTAAGCTCACACCAGATCATGAAGCAAAGCCATTAAGGACATTTATGCATGCAAATTCTGTCCATTAAATCTGGCCTTAAAACAATAACAAGAATTCCTTTATCTAGACCGTCTGGAGCCACATTTACATCAAAGGGTCACAACATTTACTTGGTCAGTAGAGTGCACTGTTGTTACATTTTTTTTCAGTTCCACATGTAACACTATTTTTACCATTTAAGTCAACAAGCCTGTGGTTTACATTCATATTTACAGATGACAGAATTATCTCCAAAATTCTATCTGGCTAGGCTGGCAGCCTTCATCTATATTCACCCAATCTTCACACTGTGGCCTAATATTAAAAGCTATACACTTTTCTACTTCCCATTCCATGTTACCATCCTTGGGCCAGCTGCTACAATCCCCATATTTATATAGCTATCATCTGTCTTTGTGTGTGTGTGTGTGTGGGGGGGGGGGGCACTGTAAAAGCCCTAGCATTGCACCTGCACTGTTCCTCTGTTACCTGTAGCTCTGGCTATGCTACAAGTTAAAGGTATCAGTTAAATGAGGTGGAAAATAATGTGCCACTGAAAAAACAGCCAATATTGGTTCAACTGTTGATGTACCGATCAGAAAATGTCATAATAGTTTTAGTAAAAGGACTTCCACATTGTCAGAAAAAGACTCCAGGCACCTGCTACCCTGGGTAGAGGCACATTGTTCTTGTGCAGCTGTTGTGAACCTCCCCAGTCTGAAGTGCACAATAAGGTTGGAGTAGCTTGGTCTATGTCAGAAGATACCTACAGTATTCCACATAAACGGGGTTGCTGGTTTCCATCTAAGTGTATTGTTTTATTCACTTTTTTATTTAAGAAAATACTTGGAATGTTTTCATTTTGAATGGTCAGATGACCTGAAATCAATTGAAGTTTTTATCTTTGAAATTTTCAGATATCAGAATTTCTGCAAACTTCACCACTGATATGCTCATAACTTCAGATACTATTATGATGCATGTTAAGAAGGGAAAGTCTCCTCAGATTTCTTGTTTCTTCTACCTTAATACAAAGCATTTAACTTTTTAGCATTTAAGGAGAATTATGAATTGGTTTTAGAGAAAGGGACAAAGGCCAGTATTTAATACATACTTTAGTTTATGTAATGAATAAGTACAGTTAAAAATAAAAAAATAATGAAAAATGTGAAGTGGTACAATGGTGCAATAGTTAACATTTGCTGTTTTGCCTTGTATTGTATTTTATTGTATTATAGTGTATTCATTGTATAGTATAGTACTGTATTGTAGGACATCTTTTAAGAGTTCTTAACTGTGGAGCTCTTCTCCTCAGACCTACACTGAAAAGGGGCCAGTCATGGCCTACCTAGTAGGACTTTCCTGGTAAACAAATGCTAACTGATAAATAAAAAGCACTGCTAGCTGACAATGCTTGGTTCTCTAGTTTGGTCCCTGCCTTGAGGGCCCTCTTTGAGGAGTTTTCACGTTGTGCCAGTGACTGTGTCTGGCTGGGGTTTCCTCCTACATCACAAAGGCATATAATAAGTTGAAATGGCAATGTTCAAATTGTCGATACTGCGTATGGAATGCATGTGTGTGTGTGTGTGTGTGTGTGTGTGTGTGTGTGTGTGTGTGTGTGTGTGTGTGTGTGTGTGTATGGATGCATGTGCGTACATGTGTGCTTGTGCCCTTATGCATGTGCATAGACATGTGTGTACATCTGTCTGTGTGTATGTGTGCATGTATAAATCTGTCCTATAAATGGACTGTTGCCCCAACCAGGATTCTTTCCTGCCAGACGCCAATTATCTACAAGGATAGGCCCCAGCTCTTCATAATCTACTAGTGTTTAAAATAACTTTGAGAAGGAATGAAGGAACCAAAGAGTGAACGAAAATTCAGCAACAGCTGGCACAGTTTGTGAAATAGCAGCTTTCAAAGCTTAACATTTTTAAAATATTGGGTATTCCATTTCTCCCGGTCCACTTCAATAAGCACAGCACACCAAATGACATTTGACGAACTTTATTAAGCTTCCATAAATATAACTTTGTAAACCAATATTTATTACAGCTGATACATAGTATAGCTGATCATAATCACAGCATAAACATCCATGTAATGTTAATCAGGACAGCGTGACCTCACTCATCCTGACCCAGTAAGTAGCATCCATACCTCCACTCGCTTGCTTTACTTATGAAGCAGCATCCCTTCATTTACCATTAATTGAGTTACACATCCAACCAAATAAGCAGCATCCTTACTTCTGCTCACTTATCTTACTTATGAAGCAGTGTCCCATCACTCACTTCATATTACCACTTATTGAATTAAACTAACCAACAAATAAGCAGGGTCCTTACCTCCGCTCGCTTATTTTATATATCAAGCAGCCTCCAACAGCTCACTTTTCTTTCCCAAACCATTGAAATGAACATCCAACACCAGAGGGGGAACAGAAGAGGGCAAGCCTGTCCCTCTTCTCTACCACAATCGTACTGATAAAATAACCATAAACCTCACTGTTCCCAAAAGAGGGAGGGCGGGTAGCAAGTTCACACCAAAATGTGATTCCCTACCCAATTATACTAGCAAAAAACACTTAAGTCCCTCCCTATTCTTACCTCATTTCCTCCAAATCCTTCCTCATTCCCATTTAACCCTTTCCTCTTCCCTACCCTCTTAACTCCCAATAATGTATTTATCTAACCCCATCTCTGAAGATGTCCCTGGACAAACTGGTTTGTTACCAAACCTCATTTATAGTCTGTTGTGTTTAGGGGAGCAGCTGACCTGAATAATTAACACTATTTCCTTCCCCCCTTACTGACTCCATCTTCAAATGTGTTTTTGACTCTTATCCTCCCACCCCCAGCTGTTTATCAAGCAGTGAGGTAAGAGTCTGTGCCTCTTCCAAGTTATTTAGCTAATGTTTTCTCTTTTCTGTGTCAAACAATTATATATACAATCTTCTTACCTTCAGAAATTAATCTAGGCAAGTATTGCTATGCTTTCATATTAACTTTAATAGTACAGTCCTTTTATTTTGAGTGGTTCTTAATTAGCCTTTTAAATTTGTTCTGCTTACCTGCTGACATCTTCTAGCACGGAGTATCACTTCCTGACTCTTTCAATTAGAATATTTGGAAAAGCTGTACCAGCTATGAAATTCCTCTTTCTAAACACTTCTGAAATATCCTTTGCTTTCTGAATATACAGTTCACTTACTCCTCACTGCCTTACATTTCCTAAAGGCTCTTTCACAGAATTCATTCATTGCAGAAGATCAGATCAGTCCACCAGAGGACAGTGTTCTGCAACACACTAGGGGATCAACATTCGGACCTTGTGCAAACCATGAACTTGAATGCTAAGCCACATGTGACAATAATGCATAACCAAGCAGCCACATGATGGATGTAGCATACAGCAGACAAAAGCAACTTTCAAACTTAAAAAGAAATCACATTAAAGCAAAAGTGGGGAATACTTGCAAAGAGTAAATAGTGTTGTCTAACTAACAAGAAAGCATCCTTACACAGAGTGTATAATTAGTTATCTACATAATTAATAATTATAGAAATTGTAGTACAAATGCTGCTTCCTAGATATCTAGCTTGCACACATCCCATTAGGTATTGTACCATATGCCAGCACAACTGTACTAATAAAACATAGTCTGCGTTATAGAAAGTAATAATAATAAAAAAAAAAACAAAAGTAATTTCTTGCTTAGAAATGAAGACATAACTGGTATAAATAGCAATGTCAGAAGTATATGCATGACAGTTTAGCACTGAGGGTTACCACAATGAATGTTATTTTCCTGTGTTTGATTCCCTCAATCCCGTCTTGCAAAACTGTTTGCATGAAGTGCTCCCAGATAGCTGTGCATAATGAACTTTGTTAACAATTTATGTGTTTGATGCATTTGCTGCATCTGTCGTATATATATATATATATATATAGTTTAAAATCAAAAAGTTGAATTTTGGTTCAGCGAACACGGAAAGTCAAACAATATTTAGTCAACTTCTGTTTTGCAGAACGTCGAGTGATTGAGAGTACATGTCAGCGAATGCAAGTATGCATTCACTGATATGAACTTGATGTTATGAGTAGAGTCATGGTACAGTGCAGATTGGGAAATATATTGATTTCCTCACTGTATTGCAATCTTGGAGTTAGAATATTTAATTTGCAGGGAGTGTGGGGGGTGCAGGGGGCTTGACCCCCTGCTAAAATGTGAATGACAGTGTAGGTGAATTTGATCAACAGATTTGACATTTTAACCTAATTAGTATGCAGGCAGTATGACGTCATTTTTGAAGTATCAAAATATTGATATTTTGATAGTAAAGCTATATGTGTATATATATATATATATATATATATATATATATATATATATATATACACACACACACATATATATATATATATATACATACACACACACACACACACACACACACACACACACACACACACACACACATGCACACACACACGCATATAATACATAGCAGGGTATAAACAATTCAAAATGCTTAAAGTCTAGGCACAACTTTGAATGACATATTGTTACAAAGCCAAAATGTTGCTTTTTCAAAGCAAAACTGATGTGATTTCCTATATAATTATGGAATAGCTAAAGGTACGAAAAAAATAAATGTTGACCTGAAAAGGGAGCACCAAACTTTGTGTTCCAAGCTTACTGTTTTTTTGCACTGCACTGCTCTTTGTCTTCTGGTCTCTTACGAGAGGTGGGCTACTCCCAACACTGCAGACTGGGGAGGGGCTAGCACTGATTGTACAGTTGCTTAGGGGTGGGTGAGTTTGAAAATGGCAGTTGTTACAAAAGGAAGCTACTTTTGTGATATTCAAAGTGTCGAGACAGTTTACTTTGTAGCTGGTTTGGAAATCTGAACCAGACCACTATGAACCTATAAGAACAAATCCTGGAAGAATAAAATAGCACCATCATTATAACTGAAGTAAAATTTATTTTTTGCAAAGAATGGATAGCATTTTATGCTATTAACTTTGTTGCACTGTTCTTTCAACAATGGAAATAATAAAACATTAAGTTGCCTCTGCTGTCTGTAAAGGGACGGATGGTTTTCCATTATGAAACTGAGCGGATACACTTGACTTAATTTCTGTTCACATTAAATATAATAGCGTAGAGGTACTAAGGTACAGTTAAAAGTAGTCATTGCCATTAAAAGCATTTCCATTATTCTGCCTTAATATTTTTAAATATTATATGTTTCAGTAGTTGATATAAACGGGCTGCCAAACGACAAAAATTCATACTGTTGCTGATGTTTTAAGAGACTACACAATATATAAATAAATGCTAACTGCGAGACAGGGTTCATTCTTTCATCTTAAATTTTCTTACAGCTGAAACAGTAACATTCCACTGTTAGTGTTTGAACTGTTATTTGGTGGGGGTGGCAGCATCAGGAAATTAGACACTATAACCCTGAAATCTGCCCCCACAGGTCACAAGGAACTATACTGATAATGAAGGATGCTTACGTTTAGACATGCAAGGCACCTAATACTGATTAAAACTCCTTCCAGCACAACTGCTCAGCCCCTCCTCCCCTAATGGGTCTCTCAATCACCACTCCGCCTGCTGACGTTAACTTCCCCTTTGCAGACCTCAGACTTACAACCAAGTAGCAGTGAAGTTCTGATTTCTCCAGTAGTGCAGAGCAGAACAGTGAAAATGCTGTGGTTTACTATGCAGGATAAACTGTAACATTTTGCAGGCAGTTCTACGAACTTACCGCATTCTAAAAATGTCAGCACAAAGTTGAGGATGTCGAGTGATCTTTTGGGAAGAATTTAACAAAAAGAAAAAGAAGTGGAAGAAAGGAAAGGAATCAGGTAGCAGTTAGTAATCTAATGGCTACACGAAGCTTTAATGCATCAGAAGCATCTACTTAACAGAGCTGTAAGTACAACTAATGCTTAAACTTCCTAAATGTTAAACACTTCTTTCAGCTTTTCCCGGTTAGGGGTCGCCACAGCATATCACCTGTTTCCATTTCATTAAACACTACCATATTGTATTTAAAAAGCTGTGATGTTAGAATAAACGAGCTTGCGTACATAAGAAGAAATCCCTATAGATTTCTATATTGTATGCATGTGACAATTGTTTGGTCTAGTTTAGGGCAACCAGATAACAATATCCTGCTTTGGAAATCTGACAATATTAGTTTCAGTGCAAGTGTTTAAAAAATACAGCATTTTGCTCAGGGAATAACTCAGGACTCACCCAAGTAATGCCAATATCTACTATAAAAATGAGAGCTCCACCCACATAACACTATTTTCCAGATGCTAATATGCCATTTTATTACTATGTCCAAGTGTGGATGTGGCAGGGAATATCAGCATAGCTTTTCTAGTTGGTCGTGTTTTATCTTTTACTTTTAAGAAGTAATTTATAAACTGATTACATCTAAAACCATACTGTCATAATGCATCAGCTACCATAGAATCTGGGGGGCTATTCATAAGAGTTGAATCTTTTTTTTTTTTATCTATTTCTAGGCACAGTATGTTTTAATGTTATATGCTTCCTGGCTGATAAATAAGGCTTGCGGATGAGAAACAGGGCATTACTAATTTAAGGCAGCATATCTACATATCAGATAATACCCGAAACATTGGATTGAAGGGCTTTTAAGTGGTTGTTACTGTTAACACTATTGCAGTCTGTAGATTACATCCACGTTAAAATTAAATAGCGAGACATCAAAACATATCATTATTCTGATTTATTCAGTTTGGTACTTGAAATACTGAAGTCCTGCACCACCTAGTTGCTTTGAAAAATTGGATGTAAGCAAAACAATTACTTTACTCTTTTAGAATGAAAGATATTTTTCAAGACATTTAAAATTGTTTTAGAAATAGCATATTACATTTTATTATTATTAAACATTTTGTATCAGCAGGTGTGTGTGTGTGTGTCATTGGTTATTTTTTTTTCACAAAAAAAGTTATACATATTGATTTACTGATGCAATACATCTAAAGAGAAAAAGTGGTAAAATAAGAGCAAGTCTTCCATAATAAAAACTGATGTATGCACAAGTCTGAATATAGTAACAAGTGTGATTTTTCACTTCCTAAGAATGTGCAGTATATCATATCAGTCATATGTTTAATCTGTCATACTAGGTAGCTGAAAGCACTTAAAAGTAGTTTTCTATGTCACATCACACCTGAGACACAAAGACACAGCATCTTCTGAGGTTATTGCTTCATTGTAAACAAAAAGCTGCCTGAATATCTGGACAGAGGAGACAAACTGGTTAACAGCTCTGTACTAATTAATAATACAGCTTGAAGGTTTTATGTAAAATGATGCATACAAGTTTTATTTTAATAATATAACCAGTGAAATAATTTAAAAGTATTATACCCTAATAATAACATTAAGTGATAACAGTAGGAATCCTATGCTAATGTTAGTATGAGTAGATGGCATTGTGCTATACCTTGTGCCTCACGGTTTTCTAACTAATTATACTGAAGTTTTTAAATGTTTAATAGTTTAAACCCTTCCTACTACAAGATGCACTGCTATCTAGGGTCTGTATATACTATCTGATCCTTTCTGCTGATATTGTTAATTGCCATGTTATCCAAAGCTATGCTGTAAGTCATGTAAATATATACAGAAACTGGCACTATTGCACACTTTCCATGAAAAGATAGTATAAGTGACTGATGGTTAAAAGATATTTATGTTATTTTTTAATTATATTAGCATTTGTTTACTGGCATTGACTACCTGTGTACAAATTGTGACCCCTTATCAGTGGAGGTCAGGACAGAAAAACTCCATTACAACAATAAATGGGCAGTATTTACAACGGTATAATGAGTTAAGTACAGATATTAATAAACATTTAAACATTTACAATGTACAGAAATACAGCAGATAGCACAAGGATTTCAAAACATTTCATCACGTGAATTTACAGAGGTATGATAGGGGTCACATTTACAGTGGTGTTATATTATATAGACATTTATTTTTTTATTTATATGTAGAGGGGGAGATAAAAAATGCTGCTTTATGTATAGACAGAGAGAGAAAATTCATCAGTATGTTTTTGAGATGATGATTGCATATCAGGCAGGAGTGGAGTAGAAGCACTGCCAGGAGTCTGAGAGATATTGTCTAAGCTATACTTTAAAGGACTTTGATTTAATTGTCATCAGTGCCACTACAGGAATAATGTACAGTGCGGTGCATATACAATTGTATACATTTTTTAACTGTACAAGAGCCACTCACTTATTCAGAGGACTATATCTTGAACAGAAATGTCCTTTTTACTTCATGTTAGAAAACAGAGAATACTTTTTTCAGGGTTTGCTTTCTGCTTAGAACAGATTCCAGCCGAGTTAATTAATGTCCTAAATTACATTTGTATTCCTTTTTTTATTGTTTGTGCCACCCCTGGTCCTGCTTTCACTCACTTGACCCATTCATTCTTATGGAATGGGAGATGGGTATTCCAGCCTAACTGAGAACTCTATGGGCCATTCATTGTTATGGAATGGGAACAGGGTATTCCCAGGCTAACTGGGAATTCCATGGGTCATTCATCCTGATGGAATGATGGAATGGGAACAGACTAGCTGAAAACTCTGTAGCCTGTTAAGGTTTACTCATGACTCCCCACTGGCCCTCTATTCCCTGGTGACAGTAGAGGGGAAGGTTTAAAACCTAGTGCTCTGGCTAGGTGCCACCCATGTGGGGAGCCAGAGACACTTCCTTTCCCCCAGGTGTGCTGGCAGAAGCTACTCACTCCCGTCTACCCTGTCCAGCTCTTACAAGTGCACCAGCCATTTGTTGAATTGGGATCACCTGCAATATAATCAAGATATTATCTCTGATCTGCCAAAGTACACTGATCAGTCTGGAAATATCTTCCCAGGTACTACAGAAAAGGATGTGTACAAGGATTTCCAAACTGGATATAATCTACTACATGTAAATCCTTCTGTCAGTGGTGATGTGATTAAGAAAAATGTGCAGACTGAGAGACTCAAGTGTAGGACTACATGGTAAACACTGTCACAAGTCCACTTTGTGCTTCTTGCAGTGAGAAACTGAAGTATGTCACTAAGAGAGGTGCTATACCATGAGTTACTTAGCCTTAAATTACACAAAATATATATATTTAATTTTTTTATTAAAATACACACAATATTTTCAAACATTACCAGACCCTTACTACGGTGTTCAGTAACACTTAATTCTTTGCAGACTGAAGCCCGGAAGAAGTTTTGATGGTATGTATATGCAAGGGATTTTGTGTGTGTGTGTGTGTGTGTGTGTGTGTGTGTGTGTGTGTGTGTGTGTGTGTGTGTGTGTGTGTGTGTGTGTGTGTGTGTGTGTGTGTACTGCTTTTATATGCATATATGAGTGTGTGCATGTATATACATATACACACACACACACACACACACACATTTTCATTTTAAGTATGCTTATTTCACTGATGCTAGTTATAAAACATATGTATTTAATATATGAGGGTCTGCTGTATGACAAATTAATAAATTATAAGTTTGCTATTTTATTAGTATTTATTTATTTGCTGCTTTTTAAAGTTTGGATTGCTATTTCCAATTTATTTTATTGGATGCAGTAACTATGCAGTTTCTTCACTGAATAAGATTTTAATTGGTTAACAATTTTTTATGAAGGCTGTCTTCTTTAGTTCTGATGTATGCTTTAATGCTACTTTTCTGTTTTTGTTACTTTTGTGGTTATGTTTTAGTAGTGCAGTGAAGATGGTATTATTGTATGTTATGTGTAGTTTTTGTGTAGATTTTTAGCTTTAGGTCAATTCTGCTGTTAATGCTGTTTTCTGATGGGTTGATTACACTTGTATATTTTTTTTGGGAGGTTTAACTTTTTCTTTCAATTTCTCTGGATTTGTCATTTTTAGTTGTTTTTCTGATTTATGTGTATTTTGATATGTGAAGTCTATGCATCTTTTTTCTCTGTGTGAAATGGGTTGAGTTTAAGAAGAATTGTGAAAAATGCTTGATGTTATGATTAAAATTAAGTCAAATGTTTTTATAAATGGGTATAGAGTTGATAAAATATAATCTGGCTGTGATATATTCCATTGTCCATTCACTCACTCACTCACTCAGTCTCTGTCTCTCTCTCTATATATATATATATATATATATGTGTGTGTGTGTGTGTGTGTGTGTGTGTGTGTGTGTGTGTGTGTGTGTGTGTGTGTGTGTGTGTGTGTGTGTGTCTATATACCAAACTCCCATACTTGCTCACCTTTAGGAACAGTGTTAGTTCTTGCTCCTGTGTCTGGAGTGGTAGGCAGTTTTGTTATTCAGCTTTGGAACATTTGAAGTATTCTTTTTAGCACTGCAAGGTTCTAACATTCCAGTGTTTAAGCTTATGATAGTAAATGTGTGTGTGTGTGTGTGTGTGTGTGTGTGTGTGTGTGTGTGTGTGTGTGTGTGTGTGTGTGTGTTGAAATATAGTATATATAAAATTGTTTATTTCTGATGCCAAAAATGCAGTTACAGTAGTATTGAGCTATGAGTGTAGCATGTAGCATCATGTACTGTTGAAAGCAAACAAGTCAGAAGTTTAAAATCTTTTTTTAAGTATTTTGGGTACACATATATGAAATGAACATTTATTAAGAGAGTGACTCACAAAAATGATTAGTAAAGATGAAAGACAAAGTATTGCAGTTAAAGATTAATAAATGTATTAGCACAGATTCAATGACAGCTTCTCTGAATACTTCATTGTTTTAAAACGGTGCATGATTAATTGGTTTGTAACAGTTCAACTAATTAGAATGTAATGCTAAAGTTGGCAACTAACCTGTGGAAAAGATGAGAACATATATGATTTGTTCGTGCACTTTCTTTTCTCTGTCTGGAGAAGAGAATATATATCTTTCAAAGTTATCCTTCATATTGAAACATATCCACCTGACAACTGTCTTTCGTAAGTCACTTACAAATTGGTTAATTAAATA
Organism: Protopterus annectens; assembly: GCF_019279795.1. Classification (NCBI taxonomy): domain Eukaryota; kingdom Metazoa; phylum Chordata; order Ceratodontiformes; family Protopteridae; genus Protopterus; species Protopterus annectens. Next base: position 837,715,671 of record NC_056725.1, on the reverse strand, counting down.
TTGTATGCATAGATGCTATTACTAAACCAAACTCCACGGTTATCATCCAGGTATTCATTTACAGATTTTCTGTGTGCACCAGTTAATGCCATTAATATATGCAGCCATGCTGAACAAGACTGGTGCACATATTCTGGTTTATGACTCTTCATTCCACAAACTCATTTATGTACTAACAGCTGCCATACCACTCAGTATTACTACTGTCTTCCTTAATTTCTCTTTATCTGTTCACTTTTCTGAGTTGGATGTCACTCAGTTATTTCCCTATTTACAACCCAGTTCACATTTGTCTGCCATTAACTGCCATCCAACTTTCAGTGTTTTCTCTAGTTCAGCATATCGTTTGCTTTACTCTTTTTTTTCTTTTCTGCTACTTTTTCTACTTGCATCTTTTCACCCCTTACATCCCTCTGAACCTACCAATTTCTTCCCTGCCCAGGCCTTTTAGTAAGTCTTTTAATAATCTTTTTACATCTCGTTTTGCTATCAGTCTTACCAACTGCCATTCACTTTACGTGTGTTTACCTGTGCAGTTTCCCATCACCTGGCTTATGAATCTGATTTCAGACTTCAGGCTGCACATTCCTTAAAGTAAGTGCAAGCTGCTCAAACAGATTCACTGATGCATTTTTCCAGCAGTGATATACTTCAACTCTCACTCATAATACTTTCAGTAACTTCAGTGTTTACAGCATGCCAGGATATCAATCTACAAAGCACATTCAAATTGAGTAATGTGCTCCAGGTAATCTCGGGAACACTAGGTAATATATCTTACCTCATACATTAATTTGTATTAGGGGTCTGTCCCTGGACTCTAATGAAGTTTAGCAAAAATACTTTTAAGGGAGTCTGGCTTAATGAAGTGACCAGTAGATGTACAAAGAAATATTGTTTATTTATTTATTTTGATAATTAAGATGTCCTGTGATTCTAAGTATTTCAGTAGAGACCTATGACAAAAGCTCCACACACAGTATAAAATGAAACATTTTATATATAGTGTGTGTGTGTGTGTGTGTGTGTGTGTGTGTGTGTGTGTGTGTGTGTGTGTGTGTATATGCGTGCGTGTATGTGTATTGGGGGGGTAGGATATTATAGGGATTCATTTTTTTCTTTTATCTATCTACACCTAAGTGAAGGAGAGGGATTAAAAACAAACATCTTAGCTTAAAGTATTGTATGTGATGGACAGAGGTGTGGGGAATTTGAATGTGATTAGTTTTGGGGATGTGCTGATTGAAAGTTATGAATCCACCCTGCCATAGATTAAGCACCTATTTGCTGTCTGTAAGATTATGGTAAAAATAAACACTCTTGCCCTGCATATTTTTCAGTACTTGTTATACCCAGTTAAGCACTACACTAAATAAATAAGCCAAAACTATAACCCATTGCTTCCTAGGGATATGTTAATTTTACCCTTACTTCAATGCTTTCTTCAGTACTTAATCAGTAGTAAACTTTGACTAAACACACACACACACACACACACACACACACACACACTCACTTTCTCTCTCTCTCTCTCTCTCTCTCACTCAGCTGTTTTCTCATGATAGGCCAGTGAAAATTTCTAGTGCCATAACTCTTTACTTCTTTCCACATGATGTATTGACACCAAGAAGGCACCTACTTGGCAAATAAAATGCACAAATACTGTTCACCTCTAATACAAACTAGCTATTATGTAAACATTTGGTAGCATACATCCAAGGCAGTTTATCTGTTTGCGAGACAGATACCCAGTTAAATTTTAAAACAAAGGTATACTTGTAAAAAAAAAATCCAGCCTCAAGTTTTGAAAGTTAAATAGGGCTTTTTTTACTTGCATAAAAATATATTAACACAAGCAAAGGAGGCTTTTAAACATAAATTATGCAAGGAGTGTGTTTGCACAGGAAAATTGAAAATAACAACTGTGACAATAGGAGGAACTGCCAGCCATGCCAGTGTAACATATGCCAGCCCAGCTATCTGGAGTTTTGTACAGAATTATATGTCATTTGTATAGCAAGCTGATTTGTACAGATGCTTGTGTTGAAAAATGTATTTGTAAAGCTGCTTGTATTAAAATGAATCAACAGTGTGCCCTGCTGGAAAGAAAAGAAATGTACATGCATTATTTTAACTGAATTAAATGTATATGCATTAACAGGGGATACTGGAAGAGAAGAGGTTAATCTCAGTCCAGGAAACTTTAAAATATATCTGAAATTAAATTACTTTATGGGTTAAGCCATAAAGATGTTATCCCACAGTTTTTAATGGAGCCAGAGATGCAATATCTGTGCTAGAGAATAGTTTGTAGCACCTGTAGGAAAAGTAGAATGGTTTCATTGTTTTATGGCTTCCAGATGTTTAATAAAACTTAGCTAAAGGTCTAGTGTGTATTGTAGCACATAGGTGCTAAACACTGGCAGCTTCTAGTGATGGGGCATAGTGCAGGAAACAGAGTCAGATGGCCAGATGTGTGTGGTGTCATTCTGTAAGCCATAAATAATATTTAGATATTAGTAGGAGATTGCTGTCAGTATTCTATATTCTGTCTTGGATCTGACAGCAAGGACCACTCATCCACTTCATCTTGCCTTTATTTAGAAAGTGCCCAGGGATAGCAATTCTCTAAGTCAGTTCGGAAAATATAGTGATAATAGTTAAGTATTGTTTTTCTGTAACTGTGTGACTTCTTCCAGCTGTATTATTTTCAATATTTCTTGTGACTGAAACTCTGGTGTTTACTGTAAATAGATATTTAGTATTTTCTTGTTCTTTTATTATTTATTATTAAATATATGCAAACTTTTCATTGTGGCTGGTACTTTTTAGAAAATATTTAAGGTTTGAGAGTATTTGCATGTATTTATTTGGTGATAATTGTGGCTACTCCTGAAGGCCTGGCTGTTCAGTCAACATTATCATTTGCATTAATATTCATTTCATTCAGTATAATTGGATACCATTATAAGAGCCTTATAGTAACTGGTAGCAGTGAATCTACCTTAAAGTCTGGGCAAAGTTGGTAAAGTGGGTAATCTGTGCCAGCCTTTCCTAGGTGTGTGTGTGTGGGTGTGTTTGAAAACTAAATATCAAAGAGTGTATGTCAGCTGCTTAGGGGAAGGAAATGAAGCACTGGTATAACATAGAGGATGCTGGAGGACATGGCTCGGACACTCGGCTGAGGTCTCAACTCTATAGCTATACTAGTGGGGAGTCTTACTGGGACCTGGAGGGATATAGATATAAAGAAATCCAGATTCTGGACTGACTGTACCCCCTGGATGCTCTTAAGGGAAATTGTGCTTGATGGAGAGAGGTCTGCATCAGGAAATAATGAGTGTACCCATTTATATTCCAAATGAATGTCCCTCACCAGTGTCAATGGTGAGGATTCAGGCTCCTTGATTACTAGCCCAGAGTGAAGACATCACAACAACATTCAAACAGGTAGGCTATACCAGAAAAATATTTACTTACATTTAGCTTTCTTACAACCTTACCACTAAGGAAGAATTATTTTTTTTTCTAATATGTAACTTGTTTAGTTATATTAGTAGGCAGGCCTGGGTCCAAATAAAATTGTTCCTTCAAACAGAACCAAAGAACCAGTCCTTTCTTTACAAGCTGTAACTGGGGAGCAAGTTAATTGGGACAATCATGAAAACCATGTTAATACAGAGGAAACAGTAAAGCTCTACAGCGCATTGTTCTGGAGATAATTAGTTTGTTAATTTATTCACATTTACTCCCCCTATTTGTAATTCTGGAACAGCCAGAATTCCATTACCCCCAATTCAGAGCTACTGTGAGAGATAGAGAGGGGGGGGGAGAGAGACAGAGACTATGGGAGGTGACAGTCCACACACTAGCCCCAGTACACCATATTAGAAATATAAACTACATGTTCTACTTTGAAAATGGATCTAGTGTGAGGTTTCAGTTAGACACAGACTGAAAAGAAAATGAATCGACATAACCAGATCATCATAGAGACAATTTTTACACCATTGAGTGGCTAGTCCTGACACAGCAGTCAGTCTGTAATCTTTGCTCTCCTGGTAGAGGATACTATGAATCACAGCTTGTACCTAATGCAGTCGCTCTACACAGTTCTTCCCTTGTTAGGCACCATCTACAATCTGTGCTTCTTCCCATGACTCAAGATGCTGGGTAAGTTAGGGAAGAATTGACACCACAGCATGCTCATACCGTTATGGAGGGAAAGGTGCATTTCAGATAACTGGAGAATAAGCATTCCAGTGTCCATCTACAAACACAAAAGGAACATTCACATATGTGGGCAGATGTATCAAACTCCTTTCACACTGCATGGAAGTACTGGAGAGGGTTACCAATAAATGGATACTAACAACGTCATTAAGATGGGAGATGAGTAGTTTGGATTCATTTCAGAATGCAGCACAACTGACCCAATGTTTGCAGTGTAACAAATAGTTGAGAAGAAGTTAGAAATAAGGAAAGAGTCCAACTGGGCATTCATAGACTTGGAGAAAGCATACAACAAGGTCCTAAGAAAGCTGATTTGGGCAGTTCTGTGGTAGTTTAAAGTCCCAGAAACATTGGTAGAAATAGTAAAGACTATGTACAATGACCCAATGACTCATGTACAAACAATGTTTGGACTCACTAAGGGGGATCCCAGTGGGAATGAGTGTGTATTAGAGTTCAGCTCTGAGCCCACTGCTGTCCATACTGGGGATGAACTTGATAGCAAACAAGTTGAACGGGACAGACCAACAAAGATGCTGTATGCAGATGATGTGGCATTATAAGCAGACTCTGAACAGGAACTTCAGCAAAGGGTAGGGGAATGGAATGTAAAACTGAAGGCACATGGGATGAAACCAAGTACAGATGAGACAGTGGTAATGGAAGCAAATGAGGGAAGTCAGAAGAAGCTGAGAATTGAGATAGAATGGACAATTAGTGCAATGGGTGAGCAGATTCAAGTATCTGGGAGGGGTGGTGGAGTCAAATGGAAACCTGAATAAGGAGGTCAAATCTAAATCAGAGGGACTGCAGCCAATTGACAAAGAACATCAGGATTAGTGTGTGTCAGAAGGATACACAATAAGCTGAAAACTAAGGTGTATTTTTATTTATTTTATTTTGAATTTGTTAATTGGAAGTAGAGCACTTATCCCATTCAATCCATTTCAGTCTCAGCCCTGGGTAAACACAACAGGTACATGACATTATATATAGAGAGAATGAGAAAATGCAATATTATATAGAGAGTGAATAATATAGTTGGCTTGAGGGTATAAAGGCAATAGATACATTACTTTATACACAGATTTACTGAGGAAAAACACAGTATATACCTGCATTAAATATAGAATCACATCAGAGTTGTTATGCTGAAAGAATCACAAAGAATCACAATCAAAAATGGAGTCAGAGCAAGGTATGTAGACAGAAGATGGGAGTGAAGTTTAAGTTATATGACCAAAGAGATAGCAGTTGCATTTTACTAGAGTCTTAAAATGTGTTTTTATTCATGAACAGAAAATGGGGTAATTGGAATGCTCTTTAAGAAAAGAAGGAACAGATTCCAATAGTTTGTCCAAGGACAGAGAAAGCATGGTCTGTGCAGCAAAGGCTAGTTTGGGGGGTGGGGGTTTAGTTTCTATACAGTGGTGTGATTGGTACTACTGTATGGTACAGAAACCTTGCTAGTAATGGCAGAGAAGATGAGGAAGCTACAGGTGATGGAGATGAAGTGCCTGAGAAGGGTGTAGGATGCACATTGTGAGACAGAGAAAGAAATGAGGGCATCAGAGCAGAAACCAAAGTAGTTCCGGTTGCAGAAAAGATCAAAGAGAACAGATTATGGTGGTTTGGACACAAGCAGGAAAGCAGAAAAAATCTGGTGAAGAAGATTTGAGAGAGATGGGATGAAGGCAAGAGGAAAGAAGGATATCCAACAGAAAGGTGCTATGATGCAACTTGCTACAGTACTGACTTTGCCCCATCACTAGTTTTTTATCACCTACTTTTATGAACAGATTTGAAGAATGAAGATGATAGTGTTTTGAAAACTCAAACTTTATATAACTTTCTTTTGTTTGAGACTAACAAGATAAAATGTCATTTCAAAATCCTGGCATAAGCATGAGTTGTTTAATGTACTTTATTGTAGTATTTAAGTATTAAGGTTAACCCTGATCAAAAACATTTAAGTATAAGGATTTAAATGAGGCATTTTGTTATATTTTTTTTACTTTATGAAGGTTTGAGTCCTGTTTGTTCTGTCACTGGGGAACACCAAGACCAGTATATTATCCTAAAACTTGTATTCCCCCCACCTAGCACACACATACAGACATGTATCCTGCCACTTACCCTTGGTATGTCATTCTTTGAGAATGATGGCTGTGGGGAGCTGGAAACCAAAGTCAGAAGGTTATCCACTATTCATATTCCCACTCTCACATCATGCTCACTAGTTGTGGCTTTGTGTTGCTTGCATAAATTCTTAAGATTGCCATGTGATATATCGAGTATATGGTACCCCTTCATTACATTGGTATTCACCTTCAGTTTTTACTAATGTTTGGTGTTGCACTGACAAAAAGCACTAGACCATCAGTCCTCTGCTTGCCTGCCTCAAGCCCCACCTGCAGCTGGACTGTTTGGATCATTGGCTGTGCATGCAGGTGGTCCACCTTTGCATTACTGGGATGCACTGGAAATTAACAGGCTTCTGCCAAGTAACCCTACCTCCCCCAGTAAATTACTTTTATATGCCCAAATAAATGGAAAAAGCATAAATCAGTGACACTTGCAGTTTAAAAAAATGCATGCATATCTACCCTTGGGTCCAGCATATATATATATATATATATATATATATATATATATATATATATATATATATATATATATATATATACATATATATATATATGTGTGTGTATATATATATATATATATATATATATATATATATATATATATAGGTATGGATAGATAGATGTGTGTATGTGTGTGTGTGTCAGATTCTCCATATTGGTACACTGTGTACCTGGGTGAGGCAATGCTTTTTTTCCCAAGATTTGTCTTTACAATTCCAACACTGACAAGCTGAATAGATGCCACAGTTGAAAGTTTAATATCTTAGGATACAACCTCATCTGAGTCCATTAGCTATTCTGTTCATGTAGTCAGTGTTATCAGCAAAGTCTACAAGCAGCTGGAATAGCAGTTAGGACTGCTGCAGCTAATAAATGCCTGTGTAACACAGTAACCCAAAAAACAAGCTTAGCACAGTCGCCATCACATATATATATATTGTTGTATGGGTGTTACACCCATTCTATAGCTACACACATACCTTCACAAGTTAAAACTGACCTATAAGAAGATTGCTAGATTAATTGCCTTTGCAGCAGGTAGCGACACTCTTCCATAAAATGTTAAAAGCTTGGGGTTTTATTTATTTTATTTGTTTACTAGGGTAGAGCATGAATCTCTATGGACCTTTTCAGACTCGGCCCTTGAGTGCTGTCTGGCTAAGTCTCATGCCCAGTCAGATAATTAGAAAATGAAGGCTGTAAGAATCAAACCCTGGACCACTGGATCACAGGAAATAGCTTGTTAACTAACTAAATTAATTTTATAAAAAGGTTTGACCTCTGAAAGCTTTGAGTAGCATTAGCAGATATCATTTAACCAACCATTAGGCAGTTAACAATGAAGAGATATTATTTAGATGACTCATGAATTAATGGAAATCTGCTACACTATTACTGCTTGAAATGTTTGAAATTTGTAGAAAGCCATTTATAATTAAGCAATAACCGAAGACGTGGTGTGGTATATTGAAGATTTACCCATGGTTGGTGTGGTTTAATCATGAGGGTGAAGTCCGAGTGCTTAAATAAAGCCAACCATGGGTAAATTTCAATATACCATAACCACAGAGTCAGTTATTGCTATTATACAATGACATTATTTAAGAAGAAAACACTTACTTTTCTTAAATAATGTCTTTGTGTAATGGCGCATGACTGTTCTTCTGCTGGTTGTGGTGCAATGCTTCCCTGTTTTGATGTACTGAGCATGCGTATGGGACTTGTGCCCCATACATACCCAGTACATCAATGCTTTGAAATGGAAGCAACGGAGAAAAAAAAGTCTCTGTTGCTCAGTTTTTTCTTTTTTTTTTTTTTTTTTTTTTTTTTTTTTTAATTTGTTTAAAAAAATGTTTTGAGGACTTTATACCAACGGAAAAAAGTCCGGGCGAACGGACCTTCTTCCGTTGGTATATTGTGGGATTTACAATGGGCACGCTGGCCAATCAGCGTGTACATTTTGGAATATTAATGGGGGGGGGGGTCATTGTATAATTGCTGTTAGTACATGAATGACTTGCTGTCTCAAAAGATCAACAAAATGCCCATACATCTCCAGCTATTAATGAATTCTAAAATGTCACTGTCTTGATTCTGGGTGCATACTATACTTGCATTGCTATTCAATTACATGATTTTTTTTGTTTGTTTTTCTGTACTCACACACTGCTGACTTCAGGCTGCTCTGTGGGCAACTACCCTAGTTCCCATGCTTCTACAGTACCCCAGCTTGACTTACACCAAGGAAAGGTCTCCCTAAAATCAGAACCTCAATTATTTTTTCATCACTCCAATAAATCTGCCAGCAGTTTCTAGAGCCACAGGTCAAATGTATGTATTGGCTCTAAGCTTCCCTTCTTCAAATATCAATACACAGCTTCATTGCATCAATAAAGGCTGAATATAATGCCTTAAATAGTTTTCTTATGTTTATTCTTTCTCTTGGAATAACAAGTGTGATTTAGATTGTTGTGTCTGTTGTATTGTTGTTCCTCCAGACACTGGATCCTTCCCAATTCAGCTTTGTTAAGGGCAGATCTTGCCTCTTGAACTTGGTCGACTTCTTTGAAACAGTTACCAAAGCCATAGATGAAGGGAAGGTAGTCCATACAGCCTACCTGGACCTCGCAAAAGCCTTCAACACAATACCCCACTCGGGCATCATAAATAAGCTCACCAGCTTAAATATCAACCCCTATGTCACAAGATGGGTTGCAAACTGGCTCAGGGATAGAACCCACATGGTCAGAATAGCAGGTGCCATGTCAGACTCTAAACCAGTTACAAGTGGCGTCCCACAAGGCTCAGTCCTGGGACCTCTCTTGTTCGGTATATATTTCTCCGAGGTAGAGGCTAACACTGGTGGACTATGGCTGACCAAGTTTGCAGATGACTGCAAACTGGGTGCCGTAATCGACTCTCCGACTGACACAAGCATCCTCCAAAAGGGTCTCACAGAGACGGATAACTGGTGCCAGAGCCATGGCCTAAAGCTAATTGCCAAAAAGTGCATAGTCATCCCCTTTGGGAAAAACGAAGTGCCCACAAATTACCACCTAGATGGTAATCCATTAAGTACGGAAGAAGTAATTAGGGACTTTGGGACCCAAGTAGATAGCAATCTCTCCTTTGACAATCATGTTGCCAAAGTGGTTAGAAAGACCTTCTATATAGCCCACCTTATCACGAAAGGATTCACATCTAGATCAAGAGAGATCATTGTGCCCCTCTACTCATCACTTATCAGGCCCATAATTGAATACAATGCCCCATTTGGGATGTACCTTACCTGACACCTGCAGCAACTGGAAAGACCCCAAAAGTATCTCACCAAGAGGATCACAGGGCTCAAACAGATGCCCTATGCAGTTCGGCTAAAGAAACTCCAGCTCTACTCAGTTGCGTACCGCCTACTCAGAGGCGATCTGTGTCTGACGTTTAAGGCCATGTCCAACCCAGAATTAATGGACATGCTTCACCTCAGGAAATCCAAATCCCTTAGAACTACATGCTCCAGGGACTTGAACCTCAGCATAGAAATAAATAGGAAATGCTGGAGGGACAGATTCTTATCCCAGAGGCTCCCCTCACTCTGGAACAAAATCCCAATCCATGTTAGGCAGAGCCCCTCACTGACCCTCTTCAAGAGAAATCTTGACGAATGGATGGGAGATCGTAAGTTTACCCCTGGGATCTCTTCTGTGTCCCTGCTTGACAGAGGTACAGTAAACTAACCTTAAAAGGGCTACCTTCTGTGACCTACTATACAGAGGCACAGTCAACTAATCTAAAAGGTTGGCAAAAGCCAAACACACTCTGGCTAAGCTTATAAATGCCCTAGGGCAGATAGCCTAGTATCAACCTATGAACCTATGATCAATGTATTTCATTTACTTATGCTGCATATAAAGGTTTGGGGTTGCCATGGTGGTGTAACAGTTAGCATAGTCGCCTCACAGCAAGAGGTTCTCCAGTTCAATTGTTGGCTGGGGTCCCTTCTGTGTGAAGTCTGCATGTCCTTCCTGAAGTCATGTGTGTTTCCTCTGGGTGCTCTGGTTTCCTCCCACATTCCAAAGAGGTGGACTGAACACTCTAAACTGGCCGTAGGTCCGAGTGAGTGGTACGAATGAACTACTATTGCAGGGCTAGCCACCTGGTGGTGTAAACCTTGGCTCAAGATGATTGTTGCTGCTGAAGTGACACCCTGCCCCCATGTGCAAAATGGGAAAAAGGGATAAGGATGGATGCTGTATATAAGGTAATTGCTATATTTTCCTACATAACATTTATTTTCATATTAATTTATCTACGGTTGGGTTGTTGAAAGAAGTCTGTTGTAGACCACTTCCACTAATCCTTCTATTAAAAATATTAAAGCCTTGTAATATTCTAGAAGCCAGTTTAATCCCGTGATGCCTAGGGTCCTCATTTCTTCTGCAGAAGTTCTTCTCTTATTTTCCTGTGGTGCAGCTACAGTCAGATTGGCTTCTTTAGTTAGGTTCTAGTAATCAGTAAGTAATCAGTCAGGGCGACTGCTTATTGTCATATACATTCCAGGGACAGTAGTTTATTTCTTTGAAGGGGACTCTATGCAACAAATTAAGTGGCATTTCTCTGTTACTTCTTCCATTTTTCAGATGAGAACTACAATGCTCTTGAATTCTCATCCAAATGGCTCCTTCCCGTGTTAATTAAATATCCATCAATGTAATTACATTCATTATACTGAATCAGTCCGCGCACTGTGCGATATGTAAAGCACTGAAAGTGAACTCCAACAAAGTATGAACATGCTTAATTTTGAGAACTGGTGCCTAAAAGAACCTGCATCAAAATGTTTGTATTTTTTGTTTAGACAGACTACCATAATTTTGCAGCTGCTTTTACAGTGTTCAGGGTTTTTCAGCTGTCTAAAAATCCAGATTTCATAGGTTATGAACTAAATTTAAAGCCTCATGGAAAAAAGCACTGGACATTGTTTAATGCATCTAGTGCAGTAATATTTCTCAATGTACAGAGTAATTTACTCTAGTGTCTAGAGACAGATGAAATACAATAAAACATCCCTCTTAAGTGTTTAGCTTTGAAGAATAAATTCCAGTTTCTTGTATTAACAATTAAATTTTATGTATAAGGTTTCCATTTTTATTCTCCCTGATTGGGATGACGTTTAAAATGTACCTTTTTGTTTACTTTTCCAAGACCTGCATTAGTGTTAGACAGAGTGGCAAAATTCAAGACATGCCTATATCATCTGATCAGATTATTGCTTGTATGGAGTTGATCTGTAAATATAGGCCAATATATATAATGGAAACCGATAAATCCTTTAAACCTCATTAGACATTTTTCAGACAGATATAACATTTAAAATTTGTATTATGGAGTGGATCAGAGTAAAGCACCTTCTACATATTCTTGCGTGCTCCACTGTGTTATACCTTGAGGCAGACAAAATGACAGGTCATTCCTGCCATGATGGCATTCATTCTGAGATAATGAAAATTGTTCTAATGCAAATATCAGGGAAAGTCTATGAGGTACCCAATTAAAGACAAAAAATGATAAATTTACTCAGCGTGAGCTAAAACAAGATGAGGAGTCCTTTTCTCACAAATGATGCATTTGATTTGACTCTCTTTAGTACAACCTTTGTTTGTAGAAAATATGCAAATATTTCCAGGAATTATCTAATACAGTAAAAAGCATAGAATAGCTCTTTTGGAGTAATGCATACATAAGGTATACAGTATTGCCATCAAATGTTCAGATCCACAAAGTAACTGTAAAAGTATATACAAGACAAAGCAAACTTTGGCTCTGATAAAGTGCAAAAGTGGCTGATGAAATCAGTGCATAGAGTACAAGACAGAACAACTATGTGGTAAGATTAGAAAATATCTACTTTGGATAATATATGCTAATATATATTTTATATTTACAGAGGTGTTCTTACACACACACATTAAGTATATATATATATATATATATATATATATATATATATATATATATATATATATATATATACACACACATACATATAAATATATATATATATATATATATATATACACACACACACATATATATATATATATATATATACACACACATATATATATATATATATATATATATATATATATATATATATACACAGATCAAAATGCATGCACTCCTGTTTTTTTGTCCGGTTACATGCTGATTGGCATTACAGCCCAAAAAGCTATGTAAACATTGCAAAAACATGGCTGACATGACACTGATCTTTGCACTACACCACTGACACTAATATGCACACTACAACACTGACACTGATGTACACACTACAACACTGACACTGATCTACACACTACACCACTGACTCTGTTGTACACACTACACCACTGCTCTTAGTTCATTGCATGAACTATTGTATCAGAAACTACGGTGTCAAGGAGCATGTGCTAATGAAATATGCATGTCATCTGAAGTAGTAAGGATACCGTAAAACATGTTTGCACCTGCAGACATTAATGTGACTCACTGCAAAGAAATCTCAGTATAACAATACAAAAACCAAACTGGTATTACCTTTGATTTTTATACTGGTGACTTGTAGAGTTGGTTTTGTACCAGTGAATTGTACACTAGGTATGTATCATAGAACTGTACACAGTTGTTAGTACTTAATAATGCACGCTAAGACTATTTAATTAACAAAAGAAATAGTAAGGCAGGGAAAATGTCTGTTGACTTATGGTGGCATCAGTTGTGCTACTAAGCTGTGTGTGTGTGTGTGTGTGTGTGTGTGTGTGTGTGTGTGTGTGTGTGTGTGTGGGGGGGGGTATTTGTGAGCTTGCAAAATCATATAGTCTCATATTTTAAAAATGAGAGGTGGGTTATTTATTCCATCAGCTGTCATCATACTGGGATAACAGTTCTTCTGCAGTGTAAAACTGTGTATCACACATAAGAGTTATATCACATATTAAGTATACACATTCATTCACTCATCCCGTACCTGCAGCTGATGCAGCTGTGCAACAGCAGTATGATGCAGTCAGCTACCACTGATGGCTTCTTTCTGGTCATGGTGCCGAGAGTTATTATTGCATGGCTGATGTTGCTGGGAGGGTAGTCACAGAGAGATGGGGGTGAAGTTGCCATAGCAAACTGTCTCTACGATGAGTGTATTATTGCATGTATATTGCTGTTGATTAGTCATTACCATTGTGGACATTGTTTACTTAATGTGATGCATAAAAATAGGCAAAGCAAGCTTAATGAGCTACATAGGCAATATTGCTGCAACCCCCCCGCCAAAATCTGAGCGTGATGTTGTAAAGACTTGAAGAAAGAAGGTAGGCATTACTCTGTATGCCTTTCTACTGTGAGCTGGTGGTGGGTAACGACAAGTATTACATTAAGATACTGCATAGTGTATGGATTACAAGAGTGTCCCATGAAATGCTAGTGCACTGCAGAGTGTTGATTGGTTTCCTGTTGCCATTTTAAGACCCATAGCTGTGAGTACCAAAATAACAATGAATATCAAAATTTGCTGTCTCATTTTAAATCATTTTACTGGTGTACAAGCCCTCTTTACCTGTCATGCCCCCACTACACTAACTCTTAACAACTTTGTACCTTGGAGAAGGGGGATATAGAAAGACACAGCAATCTCAGACTTGGTATACAAATCTTTCACTTTTACACATTCCATTATATTTTCTTTGCATGAGAGGAAAAAGTGCCATTACTCTGTAAAGACATAGCACTAACACCTGTGTGTAAGAAGGACACAACACTGTTTATGAGGACAGAGCACCATTTCACTGTGCATGTGGAAATGGTGAAATTACACTTTAAATGTGACTAAACAGTATTGTCACATTGTGTGTGAGGACACAACACTGTTTGTGAGGAAACAGTAGTATTTGACAATGTGTGTGTATGTGTGTTTGTGTATGTGTGAAGACACAATAGTATTACACCACGGATAAAGAAACTGTTCCTTTACACTGTGTCATTACATTGTGTGTGAGGAAACATTACCATTTGACTGTGTATGTTTGTGTATGTATATACACAATATCATTACACACTGTGTGTGAGGAAAATAGTGTTAAACCAGGGATAAGGAAACTGTTCCTTCACACTTTGTGTTAGGACATGGTACTATTACACAGTCATCAAAGTAACAATGTCGTTGCATTGTGTGTTATGAGTCAGTACCAGACTCAATAGGTCTGCACTGCATGTGAGGAAAAAGTTCCATTGTACAATGTGTATGAAAACAATTCTGTTACTGTGTGTGTGTGTGTGTGTGTGTGTGTGTGTGTGTGTGTGTGTGTGTGTGTGTGTGTGTGTGTGTGTGTGTGCGTGTGTGTGTGTGTGTGTGAGGATGTGATAGCATTACACTGAGTGTAAAGACTTAATATCACTATACTGAGTGTAATGATATGGTACCATTGCACAGTGTTACATTTTGGTAAAGCTAAAAATGCCATCTGTATGCAAGTGCAACTGCTTCAGTCCCTGCCCATGTTTAATTGTTTCTTTGTTGAAAACAACACAGCTGGTATAATCCTTCAAGCATTTGTGTAACTTCTGGAGGTACAAAAAAAAGGAAAACAGCAAAGCAAGGCTCTGTTCTTTGAAGTTCTTAGTAAAATATGTACCTCACACACTACCAGATCATTAGTAAGTTAACTGGCTATGCACTTGTTGTATAGGTTAAGTGCAAATGCTAATTTGTATATTGTGGGTACTACACAACTACCCCGCCCCCAGAGCAAAGCTGGAATATGTGTACAACTATCACAATATCATCACTGTTTCTCTGTGTCCATACCCATTAATGACATAATTGTGTTATACATGCAACCATTTACTGATGCTTAATGTATCCACAATTTTTTACAAACTTGCTATTTTCCAACTCTGGTTTGTACAATACAAGCATATATGTGCACATAATTCTGCTTTCACTCCATTGTGTTTTAAGTGATCCTGGGCAAACAAATAGTGGGAGAAGAAGTAGCCAGGGAATTGCTATGTCTAGGCTTGTATAGGCACTAGGGCTGATAGCCTAGTATCAACCTATGGACCTATAAAAGCAAATTGCAGGGGTAAACCAAATAAAAATCATGGGAAGACAGCAGGGGGATAAGGGTAGATTGACGAGCCACATTCCAGCTTTTATTTGGCCAACTGGCAAAATGCACAACTGGAATTTGCCATGCTGAAGTCCACACTTCACCATTAAGATATAATCATATTTTTCATTATGTTACCTATTAGGAGGCATTTCAGAGAATTGTGCAGCATGAACTCAATCATAAGGTCATGTGGACTTGCAAACTGTCCGTAATATCTCCACAGACAATGTATGACTATGCTATAGGTACAGGTGGCATGAACAGATCAGCTGCAATACTAGTCTACCAATATCAATAATATCCCCATATGGTGCATTTTGAATTGCCACATGTGTAATATTGTCATGGTAAGCAATGCTATGTGACCTAATATCCCCATATGGTACACATATGTAATATAGTCACGGTAAGCAATGCTATGTGACCTAATATCCTCATATGGTACACATATGTAATATAGTCACGGTAAGCAATGCTATGTGACCTAATATCCCCATATGGTACACATATGTAATATAGTCACGGTAAGCAATGCTATGTGACCTAATATCCCCATATGGTACACATATGTAATATAGTCACGGTAAGCAATGTTATGTGACCTAATATCCCCATATGGTACACATATGTAATATAGTCACGGTAAGCAATGCTATATGAGCTAAGACGTCTGCATGTGTCCATATAGCATATAGTGCAATTTCTAATGTGTCATCCAACCCTCTACAAAGGAAAAACAGAAACAACAGACCTCCTCTGTTCAAAAGATGTGCTTCTTCAGTATCCCAAACTCAGAAGTATCCTAGTAGCTGTAGTCCACCTATAACCAGCCATTCATACATTGTCTAGTTCATCCTTTTCTTGCTGCTGGAAACATTTGGGTCCTGTAAACTAAAGTGGAGTAAAAGGTAATTTTGCAAACTACTAATAGTCCGCTGTTTAAACTGATAATCTAAGATAAATGCTTGACTATAATGTTGATGTCATGTCTGTTAATGAATGTATATGAGGAAACATGCAATTAATTACTCTCTAAATGTCATGTATGTTAATACATATGTGAAAATGGGCAATTATTTATTCTCTAAACTTTCCTTGTAATACAAAAGTTATTGGAACTGAGTGGGACTGTAAAGTGCAGCTGCCCATTGTGCCCCGAGTCATCCTTCTGTAATACACTTCCTTTCAACAATGCAGTGAAGGAGATAAGGACAATGGGATTGTTACTTTGTGTTAGTCTGTGACCACATGTATCTTAGAACTGCCCTAAATGAAGGGTCTATGACTTCTCTCTAGCGGTGGGAGTCAAGGGCTTCTGCCAGTAGCCCTTGTTCAGATCAATAGTGGTCAGATACCTAGCCCCACCCAGCTGGTCTAAGGCTTCATCAGTCCTAGGCATGGGTGTGACTGTTTAGTTTTCTGCAGTCCACAAAGAAGCTGCTGCTGCCATCTTTCTTTGTTACCAGCACCACTGGGAAGGCCTAGGGACTGCTGGACTCCTGGATTACCCCCACTTCCAACATTTCCTATATCTCCTCCCTCAGAGTCTGTCTGATTCACTCAGGCACCCTGTTAGGGGCCTGATTGATGGGCTTTTGGGGTCCTGCATCCACATGGTGCTGCACCAGGTGGGTGCACCCTGGTTTCCCAGTGAACATGCCCCCAAACGCCTGTAACACTGCTTGGATTTCTTGAACATGGGTAGGAGATAGCCGCTGAGACATTGCCAACCTTTCCACTGAGGTGTCAGTCCAAGCATCACTGAGGAGATTAGTCACCAGATCCCCCTCACTCTCCTCCTGACATCCACTGCAAATACTCGGCACCAGGACCTCCTTCTCTTGGTAAGGCTTCATCTTTTTAACATGGTACAATTTGTACCTCTGCCTCCTGCCTATCAGATGTGAGCACCACAACCTGTTGCCCCACAGCATACTCTTGGGCTTGGCCATTCCTGTCATACCAGCCCCTTTTCTGCTGTTGGGATCCTGCCAGCTTTCCCTGTGCCAACCCCATGACCTCCCTAAGTCTTGTCCTGTGGTTTAGGACATATGCCACAACAGACTCCTTGTGGGATTCACACTCTCACTCCCACTCATCATGAATGAAATCCAAAGCCCCCCCCTCCTCACTCTATGCCCATGCAGCAACTCAAAGGGTGAAAAACCTGTGGATTCCTGGGCTATCTCCCTGTATGCAAACAGCAGATGGGGCAAATATAGTGACTTCCCTTGCTTATTCCCCCAAAAAAGGTCTGCCAGACTTTCAAAATTGGTGACCTGAAACCCACTTACCCACCTGTGAAAATAAGTGCTTAACTCAGCAAGATAATCGCATACACTTTCATCTGCCTTGCGTCTATGCTCACAAAACTTTTTTTTTTTGTACGAGTCATGTGTTAACTTAAACCATTCCAATAAACATCATTTAACTTTACCAAGTTTAAACAATCAGTATCAGACAATTTAGAAACAGCAGTTACAACTTTACCATGGAGTTAAGGAGGGCCAGGAATACCCAGAACCCTTGGCCAACATTATACTGTTTACATACTCTCTCAAATGTATGAATAAACCTATCAAAATTATCACCCTCTTCAAATTGTGGAAGACATTTACTGACCTTTATTGCTTCTGGGGTTCGATTAGTCCCTTCCCCATTACCTCCATGACCCTGATGAAAAGTTAGCAACTCCCTCTCATGTTGATGGTGTTTTTCATTTTCTTCAGCCTCCAAACGCCACAGTTTCTCATTTTCTTTGACCTCCAAATGCCGCATTCACTCTGCTAGTTCTAATTGCAAACATTTGGCCTTCAGTTCAAGTCTTTTTAACTCCAGCTGGATTTTTAAGTCGTCTGAGGAAAAGGTGAACTGTCCTTTTTCTGAAACCTGCACATCCCCATCACTAAACTGGTTGTCCTACTGGTTGCTTGTCTGAGCTGCGACTAAGGCTGAAATCATTTCCTCTTTAACCAGGCTGGCATGCACCAGTCCTGTGGCTTCGCATACCTTGGCCAATTGGTTCTTTGTAAGCTTGTCATAATCCTCTGCTGACATATTTGCCTGCTTTCCCTGACTAAACTAAACTAATAAAAATAAGTAAAACTGTTGTGAAAATGAAATTCTGTATGTTTACCTTGTGGCTGCCGAGAGTACACACACCTTCAGTGGCAACTGCCCACAGGCTACTGAAGTTCAATTAATATCCCACCCAGCTGCCACCAATATATGACGGTCTCTACTCCAGGCCAATAATCAAGCAGCCTTGATCTTCTACACTGACACTGGTGAGGGATGGCCAGTAGGAACAAAAATTGATACACACAGTATTTTCAGATGCAGCTGTCTGTACCAAGCACAATTTCCCCTAAGAGCACACTCCAGACCTGAGGCTGGACTTTCTCTCTCTCTCTCTCCCGCCACCCCCCTCTCTCTCCAGGCCCTAAACAAGACTCCACACTGACCACTTTGAACACTGTGTCCCTGTTCCAAGTAGCTGACACACACACAGACACTTAGATATTTTGCAAAAATCTTGAATGTCATACCCCTTAACATAACAACTAAAGTCAACAAAACCAACTTCAAAAGCCTTCTCAAATCCCACTTAGCTAGCTCCTGGGTGTGCAGCTATTCCAACCCGGGCTGAACTTCGTTCACATGATATACAGACATTTTTGCAATGCATGTGTCCCACACAAAAAGACATACCTAGGATGTTTGTCACTTAATGCTACCATTATCATTTGTGTCTAATATTAGTGTCCTTTCTCACTGTAGTATGTACACCATCTTACTATATTTCACTACCCCTAAAATCAAACCATGTAACTGTATATGACATGAACTTTATATTTTATTAAGAGAAACACTTCTCGTGTTCACTTACCTTGTTTGTAAACTAAGCTATGTTACTCTAGATTAACACATACAGATCTGACTCAGCTTTTTCACTTTATTGTATTCTTTCTTAACTCATAGTCTACTTAATCTTTCCTATCTCAGTGTTATCACTGGGAGTGTTTCTATGTATCTTGGTCCACTATATAATGTTATATATTAGTTTATAATGAACTATATATAACTACCGCTAAATGTAACCACTGTGAATTTGTGTATGACAATTTTTATAATGTACTAAGATCAGCGTTGTAAAGTACAACTACTGCGCTACATTCTTCCTATTTTTTTATATGATCTTGTACTGTTAATAATGGAGCTTTTCTCCCCGGGCCTCTGCTGAAAATGGGCAGCCTGCCCAGTCAGACTTTCCCAGTAAACGAATGTAAAAAATAAATAAATAAATAAATAACTCAATTTAGTCATTTGCTTGCTTTGAAAGCCATGTTCAAGTAATCCAAGTTAGTACAAAGAGCGACTTTTGTGTTCATACTCACTCCTCAGCAGCCTCTTCAATTTTGTATTGGCTGTCATTTTTACACTGTAATCTCTGCATGAAATAAAGCATACATGCACAGTGTGTGAGATGGCATCTCACATCCAGCTGTCAACATTCAAATTAAAAGACCTCCCCAGATGAATTGTGTATGAGTTATCTCAGGAGAATCATTTACTCATGAGTCATGGTATGGAAAATGTTGTGTACTTTGTCTTCCTCTGGCAAACCAAACTAGAAGTAATTAGATAAACCGATTTTTAATTACAATTTTATACAGGGAGAAATAATAAAATTGCCTCATGCCAGTATGACCTTAGTGCATTTAGTTTTATTGTGACAGTAACCCTTGCATCAAGTTCATGAAATAAAATGAATAATGGAAAAGATTTGCAAATCTGTACTGGGATACATAATGGAATATTAATAATACAAGTATGAGGAAAACCCGTGGTGTTGCTGCACTGAAATGCGAGCTGCTATTGTAAGATTCATGATTCTTTGCAAATCTGTAGACAATGGAGTCTTGATCTTTGTGTTGTATAAATTCAAAGATGTTCTAAAGACATCCTAGAAAAAAGCTTTCTACTTTCCTTTGCCAAGGACTGAAATCTGACTTGCTGTCACTTTTAAGTGTGAGGTATATGTGTATTGCGGTGAGGGTTACAATTGCTTTTCCTCTATACATCACTAGTTGCTTTATTATATACTATATTGTAAGAAGTTACTTGACCAGGGCAGCTACTGATTTCTTGAACATGCACTAGATTTTCTCTGTCTCTCGTGCCACAGAGTGCTTCAGTACAGGCCACCTGATGTAAACTATCTCAACTGCTTCACTGTCGGTTTAACTTTATTCTGGCAGATACTTAACAGGAAATGAACCTTGTGCGAATATTAAACAAAATGGTAGGCTGCAGGAATGCAAAACACCTTCTTAGTGTTATTTTTTGTAGGATGTTGACTGCAACTTAGTCACAGAAGGTGTCAAGTTAAAACAGGTTTCATGAACAGTGTGCAAGAAGTTTGGACCATCCATCTATCAATCTAGATCTATGGTGCTTAATCAGACAAATTTTTGAAAATGAAAAATATCGATTCCAAAAGATTGAATATAGACTTGTCAGAAAACAAAATTAAAAAAAACAAAACAAACATGCAGTGAGTGAAGCTTCACACCTAACCCTGCACCCCCCAACCAGTTACTTACATATACCAACTCCAACATTGCATATCAGAGGGGAAAGGGCAGATCCCTATAAGTGCTGCACTACTATCTCCCACATACAAATGCCGGAGTTCAGACAAATGAATGACTCCCATCCATCCATCCATGTATTTTCTAAACTGCCAGTAACTTCCTGGAATTGACATCATGGTTTCCTAAAAATGTGTATAGAAAGGGTGATTAACATCCATGGTGGTGTAGTGGTAGCATTGTTGCCTCACAGCAAGAGGTTCTCCCGTTTGATTCTCGGCTGGAGTGCGGTGAGGGCCTTCTGTGTGGATTCTGCATGTCCTCCCGGCGGTTGGGTGGGCATTAGAAAGACATGCATAAATGGGCGTGCCTTCGTTGAAGGTTGAACGTCTAGCTGGCACCTCGGCGTTTGTGAAAGTCTACTGCCAATCATTAGCGGACCAGAGTTCCGCTGTGGCAACTCCTAACCGGGAAAAGCCGAAAGACAAACAACAATATTGCCATAAACAGAGACTCCCTCATTTGCCCTCAGACAAATCACGTCTGACTCCTAGGGTGACTCTGCAGAGACAGACAGCTACCCAGAGTTTACAAGGCAAAGTGGAAAACACAACCAGGTTGCTGGGTCTTTCTTATGTATCACACATGCATGCACTCTCACCTCTGGGCAATTTGGAGGCACTGTTCCACATTACTGCATGTCTTTGGAATATGGGAGGAAACTGGAGCACTCGGGAAGGACATGCAGACTATGCATAAAAGGGACCTCAAGCGGAGAACCAAACCAGAGGCAGTAATACTAAACATTGTGCCACTGTGCTGAGTACCATGAATTATAATAGCATAAGTGGAAGACATTGAGTGAATTCATCATTTTGTAGGTTTTGTTGCACAAAGGTTTTGATCTTGGGACCTTCCTGTACATTCAAAATGTATTGACGAAGCAGAAATGAAGCAGGCAGAGTTTACCATTCACATCTTTCTTAAAGATGTTGTCCAAAATGGCTAAAGTCTATGAGTTAAAACTATCTGTAAAAAACGTACTACCTACCACATGAAAATGTGCAGCATGAAAGATGGATTTTAGAAGAAATGACTATTGCAGAAGTGGTGGCTTGATATCCATTAGCTTCCTTCAGTCCCACATGCTATCCATGAATGAAGGCAAAACCTTTGGGATCCCAGTCTTTCATTGAAGACTATGTGATATTTGTAAGGTAGTAGGTAGAAGAATTTGAGGGGGGGGGGGGGTTTGGATATATGGATAAAATGCAGTGTATAGCACATCATATGTATTTACTATTTTACTGGTTCTGTGAATGAAAAGATATTGATCAACAGTGTCTTTTCTAACCTTCCCTCCTTCTTAGTGACATATGATTCCAAGTAACCCAACAGATCTTCTGTCCCAAAAGAAAAGCCTAAAAAATACAGTACCATTGAGAAGAGGGTATCAATGGTGATTAGAGAATGGGCAAACTGTACATCAACACCCTGACTGGAGAACGAACGTTCTCCAGCAGGGTATTAATGTACAAGTAATGCCCACTGACAAAAGAGCCCGCTGCTTCACGGAAGCATATCAAGCTACCATGAAGCTCGGACTGCAAGCAAAATAAATAAATAAATAAATAATGGCCGCCATTATTTTATGCTCACTAAGCAGCAATTCTCCTGTTTAGTGGGCATAAAATGTAAAACAAAAAAAGAGAGACTGTGTGTGTGTGTGTGTGTGTGTGTGTGCGTGTGAAAGCAGAAGAGACTGTGTATGTGTGTACGAGACAGAAAATAGGCTCTATGTAAATTGTTGTGTTTTACTTATTATTTTTAAGCACTATATTATTTTTTATATATGTTTGAAGTAAAATGCTTCCTCCAACACCATTAACATACACTACAGCAAGTCCGAAACATTAGGCAGAGGAACTATTTTGCATTAAAAAATATATAAAAAAAATAATATAGCACTTTAAAAAAAATAAATAAGCAAGTAAAACACAACAATTTTACAGAGAGCCCATTGTCTAAGTACAATAATGCCCTCCAAGGTATGTGTTCATGTGTAATTAGTGCCCTTCCAGGGGTGTTGAGGCCCTCTGCCTGTGACATCAGGCCTCATAACACATCTGGAAGGGCGTTAATTGCACATTAACACAAACCTTTTCAGGCATTATTGCTTGCTTGTGAGCCTTTGTCATTGACAGCTGATACCGCACTCCCAAAAGATAAGAAATACTGCTGAACAATACTGATGAGACTAGATTCGGTGAACCTCTTATTACTAGTGCAGGTCTAGTGTAATCTTGCAATACCACTGTTCTCAGTAGGGGATTGACAACCCATAGTCAACGGGAGATAAATTTGTTTCTGACAACAGAGCATCAACCATTAATTCACTTATTAGGTGAAAATATACTTTCTCTTCTATTCTGGGCCAGAAACCCTGAGGTAAGAAAGGCACAGCTCCTAAAATATACAAGAACACCATATCATCCAAAAAATAAATAGCATACAGAATTTTAAGTGGATAATTTAAGCCTTGCTCTACCAAGCAGATTACAAAACAAATGCGAAGGACTTTTGATGCTGATGCATTCTATACCTCTTCTAATTAACATAGGTCATAGGTCACCACTCTTCCCATTATTAGGTTTTCAAGATAATTAATGGTCAGCACTGCACTTATTTACTGTGCCTTCACTGCTAGGAAAAACAGACAGACCAGAGACTCAAATAAATTAACAAATACGCTATGTTTGACAGCATTGCTACTTTTCATTGGAGAAACAGCTTATCTTTCCCTGAGCCAGTTTCAAACTATTTCCTGGAACATATTTGCTGTTCTTGCTGCCTTTGTTAGAATATTCATTTATTTTAAATTTGTTAACTGGGACAGAGCACTGATCATAATGACATTTCAGTCTCGGCATAGGAAAGCAATAAACTTTGCCAATACACAGATCTAATGCAAAAAAAAGGTATGTAGAATTATTCAGGTATTGAAAATATAAAGGAATTATAGGCAGTAATAGAGATACAATGCATTTTTGCAATTTATAGAGGCAGGTGTGCAGGTTTATAAAACATACTTTGCATTGTTGCATACAGTTATAGACAGATATGTTTTTAGTAATTACATGCCTATACAAGGTTTCTTTTGTCAATACCCAGTTTTTATACATTTTGGTTGGCCAGCAAACACTGCCATCCTAACAGAATGTTACTGCTGTAAAAAAGTTCTGCTTAAATAACTCCCCCTCCATGCCTAACATATTTTAGATAGCCATCAGGGAGAGCAGGCATCTAGATGGCTACCATAATTATACGAAAGGTAGGAATGACTACATCTGGTTGACTATTTAGCGAAAAATTTCTTCTGACCAAAAACTGAATCCTAAATGCTCAGCCTATGACAGACTTCTGAGACGTTAGCAGTGAGGATTAATAGTTATAAAGAGTAGACTATCATTCCAAAAAGTGCACACACACAATCTGCTTTTGGATGCCTAGTAACTCTGCTGGGGAAACTGTTGATCACATCAGCAGACATTTATGTCTTGTGTGACTGTTGTCACTGGCAGACGGAAACACTGTGAAACATATTTGAAATAAAATAAGACTGTGTGTCAGACTGAATGACAAGAAGGAATTTTAAATTTTGGACTATTAGGTCTCTCTCCTCAAGGAAGCACAATGAACCCACTCTTCCCCATATAGATTTTTAAGAATCCTTTAAACATGTGATGGTTGGGGGATCTCCTAAAGGATGCTGCAAGCTCAGATCAAAGAATGTAACTTATGGTAAGGACAAGAACCAAACTGGCAAATGACAGCACCTTTTTTGACTCTGAGAATATAGCCAGAACATGGGGGGGGGGGTGGGGGGGCAAAAGGTGTTTCATTCTGCCAGGACCCAGGCTTTCTGGAGTTGAGAAAAATCATAAGAAGAGTCTTAAATTATATTAGCACTGTTGCCCCACAGTGTTCAGTCTTCAAGCTCATTTCTCAGCTGGGGAACATTCTGTGGGGAGCTTGCAGATCCTTCCTGTGTATAGTTTATTGACAGATGTTCCAGCTTCCTTCTAAAGATATTCCATAGTTGAATTGATGGTCCCCCCAGTGGTTCATAGTTTTGCATGTGTGTGTGACCAGCCTATGATAGAATTACTAATTATATAGCCCCTGCCCTTTCTACTAAAAATCAAGGTCCACAATTGATGGTCAACAACTATCAAGCTGTAAAAGGAGATAAACCCCCCCATGTGCTACTCATGCTAATGAACCTTGTCACCCCCCCCCCCATGATGCTGGCAACATCTTATATTTGTAGAAACAGCCACAGCTATCAACAAGCCATGGCTCCCCTTGATTAAACATATAATAGATGTCAGAGGAATTACCCAAACCCATGTAATACAAGCCAATTATTAATGACCAGTAAGATCACCACACCACACTATTGCAAAGGAAGTAACAATTCCATGATATGAAGACGTAGGCTTAGGACTCTGTAAAATGGTTTTCCTGCTGTTGAATCACTACCAATATATATTGCTCTTTTTTTCAGCCACTATAGTATCTTTGTAAGATTAATTATTTAGCAGTTGACTGCATGTTTGGATCAGTTTAATGTACTTCCAAGTGTTGCCATGTGACAAGACCGAAATAGTCATTACTACCTTTATAAATGACATCATGTAGAACTGTGGTAATGACAGAATTTGTGTAGTTGCATTTTTGGATTATCCAAAGCTTGACTTGTTTCTATGACCCAACATGTTAAGGTTGGATCATATTTTTTCATTGATAGTAGACTGGAAAACTCACCATGCATATTTAGGTAGAAAATTATATGATTGTATGCATGTATGTGTGTGTATTCTTTTAATCAAACTCAGAAATCAGCATTTGCTGCCTGTCACCAGCATAATAAGATATGCCCGACAAAGCAGATATATGGGATTTCTGGTTTCAATCTATTTCTCACAATAGTCCTGGCAACCCACTGCACATGTTTATATTATGAATTCGGAAACAGCCAAGCTACATAGTTAGGGTATTTCCAAATACACAATATAAATTATACAGTGGGCTACATGGACTATTGCCAGAAATGTACCGAAATCACAGTGTCCTTGTTTAGCAGTTACAACTTGCTGCTCATCAGTGTAATTAGTGCTGCTGCGCCCAAATATCACACAGAAGCCAGGGTGTTTTACTAATTTTGCCTGCTAACCCCTCTCTCCCCCCTTTCCTGTCGTCATCCAAGTTCCTGACACACGATCTCTCTCTCTCTCTCTGTAAATGGTACACTCAAAAAACATGCATGCACCCAGGCTAAAGTATGTGACTCACTCAGGCTTTGGAATGCAGTAAAGAAAGGCACTAGCATCATTTGTAATTATGAAATTTCTCTGCAAGTTTCTTAATGCAATTCTAATCGACACTGTATATAGTTCATATCACACGTACCTTTTATCATAGTTAAAAAAGAAAAACACTTAAAATGTCTTTTTATATTACAAAATGTACCTTTCAATATCTACAGCCCCACCTCTGCAGCCTTTGGCATCTTTTGTCACCTTTGTTAAGGTATCAGTTTGCATAATATCTTGCTCAAAGATCAGCAACTACTTGTCTTCCGATAGTTTCTTTTGTGCCCATAACTTAGTCTTGCAAGTAAATGATTTTCTCATGTATTAGAGCTTAAAAAGAGGTCTCAATTCTTATGGGAAAAAGTTTACAAAGTTGCGTCTTTGGGGCGAGGATAGGGCAGTTACACAAACAGCCCTAGACTCAAAACTATTTAATCAGAAGCAATAAGCAGCCCATGAGAAATCACTGTGTGTAGTGAATGGGTTTCTACAACACCTCACAACACTCCTAGAACATGGAGGTTTATTAGTTATGGTTTTATGCTGTAATTTGATTAAATAAACCGTCCAACCACATAAAGGTGGCCTAACCTACCTCCATCTACTCATTCAAAATAAACAGTTTGATCTCCAGGTTTGAACTCAGTCTAGGGATTCCCAGACGCTCATCTACTGAGTCATCACATATATGGGATGAATATGTTTAGCTGTGTTGAATAGCAAAGATAAAACTGTAATTATATATTCCATTTTCTTTGTGTTTGTAGAAGGGGAAAGAATTTCCACATGGAAAATAATTGAAAGCAGCTTTGTATATGCCCTCAATAACTCAGGCAAGATATAATATGCTAGTCCTTTTTAACATTGATTTTTATAGTGCATAAACTAATGGGACAATCATGGCCAGAAGGCTTTACTCGGTTAGTTTCTGCAGCTGATTAGCTTGCTCTTGGGTCCAAACGCTATGTATCATGTTTCAGTCACCTAGCTTGCCTTACTGTTTCCTTAATTCCATTGATGGGAGTTCCCAGATTATTTTCCTGAAGCTGTGTCTTGCAGCCATGACCGTACACATTGCTTTTCCTGCATCACAGCAAATTTGTCTCTGTGAAACTTGATCAGTTGTATAAATATTTTTTAAACTCAAGTAAAACATTCACTGTTTAGCCATAACTGAATGAATTACAGTCTGAAATTGACTATGTCTGTGTGGTATAGAACTTAACATTTTCCCAGAAAATATTTACATTAAAAAGTCTGCGTTGCTCATTTATTTACATATTTACCCCCTCCTTAAAAGTAAATAATTGTCAATGTCCTTGAACATTTTCATACAGAACCAACTGTGAACTGTTTCATCATATTTGGTTAAGAACCCACTTAGTTTTCAGAAAAAATACCCTTAGATGTACCTGAGACTGTATTTATTTTAATTTTATGTTTGAAATCATGCATTTGAGAATATATTTGCTATTTTATGTTTATGTTTTAAGTCTATGAATAAATACTTAGTGCCTTCTGAATTTTCTGCTGCACCCCCCCCCCCCCCTAGCCAGAACCTCACCAGTGCCACCACTAATTTCAGGAGTTATTTTACCAATAATCCATGATTGTGTATGAGCATATCAGGATTTACCCACGGCTGGTGCAGTTTGCTCAGAAGGCAAAACCAGGGTGATTAAAGAAAGCCAGCTGTGGGTAAATCCTAATATACCCACACCCAGGAGTGGATTATTGTTATTATAAAATGACGTTATTTAAAAAAAGAAATTACTTGCTATTTTAAATAATGCCATTGTATACATGGACAGTAATGCTCTTCCGTAGCTTCATCCTTCTCCATTTCTGAAGCATGCACTGCGCTTTTGTTCTGCATATACACGCAGATGCTGGCACAGTACATTTGTAATAGCCATTTCTCTCAGAAGTAAAAGTATCAGGATGTCATATGTCATGGTAACACAAACTCTGTTATTTTAGCATGTTTCTCTGTTTACGAGAGCAATAAGGCATTTAAAAAAATGTAGATCTGACAAGTATGCCTGCAAAGTGCTTTAGCGCTGATACTTTTGTTTGGCAGGTAGACAGACATCACTGCAAGGCATTCTTTAGTGGAGATGCGATCTGCGAACTCCAAGACTGGAAGCCATGCTAAAAAAAAGTAAATATCAGTGCAGCATGGCTATTGAATTCTTTTCCATGAGGAATGCTGGGTTTACAATAAGCGCTCTAACTGGGCTGTCCAGCAAGTGTACATGTTTTGGTATATTAATAACCTTTTATTGTGTAATTTACCTTTAGTAACCTCCTCAACAATTTGCTTCTGCTTAATAAAATATTATGGGTGAAATGGCCCCATAAGCATCCATGTGTACAGGCAAAAAGGGAAATGCAGATTTTAACAAACACACAGCTATTCTTCAGAAAAAGTGCCTCCTATTTAGTACTGTCACACTGTGGTCTCCTGAATAGTAATGCCCGTCAGTTACACCTGATATGTGAGTTCAGATTAGCATGCGTCTCTGTAAAGCTTTATATGATGCAAAATCTCAAAATAAAGTCAAATGAGTTAAGTAGCAGAGATTTGTGCTGAAAACAGGCAAGAGGTTAGGTATGCAAATGTAAGCTGAAGAGGTGGTGAAAGGTTAATAAAAGCAAGCAGGAATTATCATATGTCATTAAAAGATAACTAGCCATGAGCCATTCATTGACAGGAGCCTTACAGCATACTTGACATAGCTTTTTATTCACTTTCTCCCTCTTATGCAAGTCTGTGCAGTCTTGGAATTAGTGTGCATGTTGTTATATAATGTGTGTATGTATGTGTTTATATATAATATATAAATGAAGTTCAAAAATGTCAGGGTTTTTCTTCACTTCTGAGGGCTTGCCTCAGCTACAAAAATATGTTTGTTGTGTTTTGTGACCTTGAGAGTATGACTGGTTACTGACCTTCCGAGGTATTTTTTTTTTGAGGTTGAATAATCACAGGCTGATCAACTAGGATGTAATTATCCATAGGTAACCTTCATTGATGTGTATATATATATATATATATATATATATATATATATATATATATATATATATATATGTACATGAATGGATAATTTCCAATAGAGAAGAAGACAGAACGTTAAAATATAAATATATAAACAAACCAAGGGGTAAAAAGGTTGCAGAGACAAACCATTCAGTAAAAAGTACAAGAAAAATCCAGCCTGGCTAGACTTCAAGTTCAACCTGTGTAATACCTTAAACCTCCTGTAATGGAGGACCATGAAATACATGCAAATAACCCCTTAAGGACATAACAGTGTTTCAGCTACATGGCTTCTGAATGCCCACAACTTTTTACTTTTTATACTTAAGTCTTTATGGGTACATTCAGGCCCATGAACTACAAAGCTCCGAATCAAACCTGATGATATATTTTATTTATATATATATATATATATATATATATATATATATATATATATATATATATATATGTTCATACACATACCCAGGAGAAATGCCATTACTGTCCATGTCTGGATGATTGCCTTTATATATCTTGCTATGTCTGGTAAGTCAAATTCTGTCTGGTAAATTAGTGAGAAGTGTAGTTTTAGTCATAACTGGGGCCTGGATGGTAACCAAACTAAAAGCTCATTCAGTTCTCCTATATTGAATGCATCTAGGGAGGGACTGATCACATTGCAATGATTTCCTAAACTAATTTTGGGAAAAATTCATTTTACTGACAAGAGCATCTGCTCTGTTAGAGATATTAGTATTCAGTTTTACATTTAGTCTTGCATAACCTCATTATAACCCCAAAATGTACATTAATCATATCCTTATCTGTCTGTCCATCCATTAATCTGTGTGTGTAATAAAGGTTCTTATGAGATGCTGATATATATTTAGAGGGATCTATGTATTTTATGGAATTTGTACATCAGAAACTGAAGTGCATCTGAAGCTGTAGCGATATGGATTAACTAATGCCACATCCTCTGTTTTGACAGCTTACAAGATGTATTCTGATAGAATGCTATATGCATGCAAAACTTGCAGTAGATGCGGAATCAATATTTCTGGATTGGTTAAATAGATTTGTAGGTAATCAGCAAAAAGACCAAGGTTATGCACAATATTCCCTACTATAAGAAAAACCATTAACACTGTTTTATTTCTAAGTATTATGTCTAGCAGTTCTATAGCAAAGGGAACAGAAGACAAGTGTCTGGTATCCTTATAGATACACATAAGGGGTGGACTGGGCATCTGGCATTTCTGGTGAATGCCAGAAGGGCTGTTGCCAAAATGGGCCAGTGGGCTGGTACTATTCATTATTGTATGCATAACAAAATCTATCTTTTTTTGGCTCCGGACTGTTTTAAAAACAGTCTAAATTGGGAAGACCACAGCCATCAATGAAGATGCTCAGAAGTTATTGTGGTTTTAACCCCAGGAAATAGGATTCTGACTATACTGTGAAGTCAGTAGCCTGTCACATAATCTGAGTATGTGTGTGATATGCCTGCTGATTAGTCCTGTTACTCTCATATTCTCTTCCCGCCATTTAATTTAGAGGGTGAGAATGGAGAGATGAGTGACCAACGATGGGAAAATCAGTGATCCAAACGGATTAGTGTTTAATCTTTACGCTAAGTTCTTGGTTTTATTTTCCTGGCAGGGCCAAAAAGACAATTTCTGCATTTTTTTTTCTGACAGGTTCAACCAGATACTTTTTGCATTTTTTTTTCTGGCAGGGTTGACCAGATACTTCCTAAATCTTGGTACAGTCGCCTATATAAATTCTTTCTGACATCCTGGGCTTTTAGACTGCCAAGGTCAGCCAGATAGTAGAAGGTTAGTGAAAATGGGGTGGTAGAGTCTAATTCTTGTCCCAGTCTCTCGTGTGTGTGTGTGTGTGTGTGTGTGTGTGTGTGTGTGTTTTATATATATATATATATATATATATATATATATATATATATATATATATATATATATAAATATATATATATATATAATGGAATAAATCTGCTGACCAATTTTAATATTTGTGGTTGAGTAGGAATTTAGCTCTCTTGGCACGGCAAACAGTTTTTCAGTTTTCAGGCTTAATACTATAGCTTGCCTGTACATATCCTATCAGAAGAGCTCTTTAAATGCAGCCAGTTGTGCAGCACTCATGAATTAACTCACTCTGGATTGTGGATCAAGTTGTCTAACATTTTATTGACTACATTTTAGACTGGTTAAAGGTCAGCCACCCACACCCCCATAAACATTTTTTAGTCGGCATTCAACAACGGTATATGTCTGCAAGATAAAGAATAGTTAGGTTTATGCCACTCTGGTGGAACAGAGGGATAATGCCATGACTATGGCCCAGGTGACCCAGTTTCCTTTAATGACTTGGGTGACTGACAGAGTAGCAGGGTGTGAGGGGCATGCCTGTCCTGTGTGAAAGACAGCTCAATGATGCTCCTTAAAGGGAGGCATGGTGAAAAGAGGGGAGTTAGCCTCAGAGGCAATTAGCAAGGATGGGGTGGGAATGGGAAAGTGGGAAGGGCATATAAAAGAACCCCAATGACAGAAGCACAGATAGATATGCCCCCAGGACACCCTTAGGATCCATGATTGACCCTAGCGATACTGGAATAATTCTGTGGGTTAGGATGGCTGGTAGGCCTGTCATGGATGTGGGGCACTGGGGAGATGGGCCAGTAGGATGACATCCAAATGAACCAAATAAATAAACAAATTAAAAAAAAAAGAATAGTTAGGTTTGCTGTGGTTATGGTATGCTGCATCTGGGAAGTGGAATTAAGGTCTTTTCCCAAGCATGCCTAAACACACATGATTAATCATTTTAGTACTGTAAGATCCCTCTAATTGCATACTTTTTTGGGAAAGCCATCTATGCCTGGTGCTTTTTATAGCTTGGTAGACCTGACCTCTGATTCTATATCGTCATCCATAATGGGGGGGGGGGGGGAGACAAAGTTTGACTAACTCCTCTTTCAGTGACTGCTTCAATGAGGTGATGTTTAAGTGGATAAGATTGCTGCCTCACACTTCCAGTGTATGGGTTTCAAGCCTTATCTTCAGTAACTGTCTGTGTGAAGTTTACTTGTTTTCCAGTGTCTTCATGGGGTTACTCTAGGTTTTCTTCCAACCCTTAAAAAAAATGATTAATTGGCTAATCCAAAGTGGCAGCATATACTGGGTTTATCATAGCCATTGTGGCCAATATGGCTAAAAAGGGTCCAATGAAGGCCACTTTACTTTTATGTTTAACAGCTGAATGAATGTAAAAAAATGCCTACTGCTATCATTACATTTTAGAGGAGCTCCATGAATATTTCTAGTAAGTTTATGTTAAGGCCATTACTAATAAACCCCCTGAAAAATGCATTTTTGCAGGGGTCAGTTAGTAATGGCCTCAAACATAAACTTGCTAGAATTGTCCATGGAACATAATGATGTCAGTAGGACTTTTTTTTTTTTTTTTTGCTGCATTGTACTGTACCACTTCAGGTGAACAACCCACACTGTTAATCTGGAGTCATGAAGCTAAATTGTTGACAGCCTTTGGAGGGAAGACATCATATTGTCAGTAAAGCTGATAAGTTACCTTTCCATTTCTCTGACTAAAACTGCAGAGCTTGTTAGGATGCTGTTTGTAAGCATCGTGTGTCATATAGCTGGACTGCTATGCCTTAGAGTTTATACCAGAGTTGTATGTAACTCTCAAACAATGGTGCATGATGGGTAAGACATCATATGGAGTCTTATTTCAGTGTGTAGCCATAGTACTCAAATGAGCCCCTTGCCAGAGCATATGTGATTCAATACACATTTGTGTATGGGCTGATCCTAACGAGGTAACCTATGAGGTTTCACATGTAAATCTTAAGATGGTACTACATTCAAAGTGCAGTCATCCCTCTTCCCTGGTGAAATGTTGAAAAAAAAATACTCCTGTGCTTGGTAGGAAAAACAATAACTCACCAGAGTAGGCCATGGTGCAGACAACTCTGCTGCTGCAATTCCCCTCAACACTCTGGAACACAGCCAAGTTTCACCAGGGGGAGTTCTAATAGGACCATATTGTGTCATTGCCATAAGATGGTAATGACCGTGCTACAGCAATCATGCCTAATGAGTGATTCTTAAGAATCAGCCTTCAGTATGATGGCAGTGCATGCCGCAAGTAATAGCAACTTGGTAAGGTGTAATATACTTTCCTGTGTAGGTACCATATAGTTACTTAACAAGGTATAGTATAGCTTACTAGGTTAATGTTCCCAGCTGTACTGTCATCCATTGTCTTGATACACAGCACTTCCTTCATTAGCAGTACTGTTCCACAGAGTAGACCTCTGTATACCCTTTTCACCGGACTGCCATCCGCTAAATCCAATCAGACTCTACACTACTCTTCATGCTCCATGTCTGTGAGTCACGGCAATGAATGTCAGCATACTAAACATGGTATGCGCATTGTATCTGTGCAACTCAGTACTCTGCTTATGAGGTCCTCAGTTAATTTTCAGCATTTTGCATGGCTTGTCAGTGATTCCTGTCTCAGACTGATGATGCATAGTCAGCAGTTTGAATCCACATGAATGTTTCTATTTCTCCCTCCCATTCCCTTAACAATTGTTTGGTTAGACTTTAGTCTCATGCCAAGATGACATTTGGTTGCATTCCACATAGCATGCAGACCAGTGTTCCCTTGCATATAAATGTCTCTAATCTCTGCTCACAACTTCGGTATTAACGACTATATCTATGGTATCATAGATATAGAACCAAAAACAAAACAGCACCATGTCTAACCTATCCTACTAGACAAAAACTCACTTCTAGAAATAGAGCATGGTCCTCATGGAGAGCCACCAAATCCCCACAAGCCCACATAGCATACAAACAGATTAGAAATGAAGCTAAAAGATCTATTATGCTAGACAAACAAAACTACTATTTCAATTTACAGCAAAAACACCAAAATCAGCCCAAAAAATTCTGGTCAGGTCTGAATAAACTACTCCACCCAGGTAAATCTTCTACCTCCACCCCCTCATCAACCTTAAATCTACCCCCTGAATCAGTAGCAAATACCTTTAACACTTTTTTCACTGAAACCGTCAAATCCCTAGCCAATAATCTATCTCCCTCTTCTTCTTCCACAACCTCACCTACTCATATAAACCCCCCTCCCTTAAAACTAGAGCCTATCTCCACAGACTATATCAAATCTTTACTTGAGAAATTAAAACCTACTACCCTTGCAGCCGGCCAACTTCCCGCAGAATTCCTACAAAAAGCCGCTAAAGTAATAGCATACCCTATCTCCATCTTAATCAATCATACTATCCAAGAATCCTACATCCCCTCCATCTGGAAAATCTCACACATTCTTCCACTTCATAAAGGAGGAAACTCCATAGAACTCTCAAATTACAGACCTATCGCAATTCTATCTCCCCTAGCCAAAATAATGGAGAAATGCATACAGAAGCAACTATTAGCCCACCTCATACACAATTCTCTCTTAGCTTCATCCCAACATGGTTTTAGACCAGCCCACAGTACATCCACTGCCCTTCTCTCCTTCTCTCACACAATAAATCACAACCGAAATCAAAATCTGCTCTCCTCTGCCCTCTTCCTCGATCTAGCTAAAACATTCGACATGGTAAATCACAGCTTACTCTTAGGCTCCCTCAACTCACTGTCCATAGATAATTCAGTATGTAACTGGTTCCACTCATACCTAAACAATCGACAACAAGCTGTCTTGTGGAAAGATAATCTATCCCCCCTTCTACTTGTGACCCTTGGCGTTCCCCAAGGCTCTGTTCTAGGTCCCCTTCTTTTCTCTATATTCATCAATGATCTGCCCAAAATTATACCACAGGCTACTTCCATACAGTACGCAGATGATTCCACACTAATCTGCACTGCCTCTACTCCAGCAGAATTACAATCCCTAACCCAGTCTACCTTTAACAAAGTAGAAAACTGGCTTAATTCTCGTTTACTCCTACTGAACCCAAATAAAACCAAACTACTACCCCCCCCCCAGTAAATTAAAAAAAATAGGATCCATATATAGGATAAAGAAATTTCTAACCCCAAATGCCAGAACCACCATAGCTCGCACACATCTTCTGTCCTCCCTTCTCTATGCCTACTCCCCCCCCCCCCCAGTAAATTAAAAAAAATAGGATCCATATATAGGATAAAGAAATTTCTAACCCCAAATGCCAGAACCACCATAGCTCGCACACATCTTCTGTCCTCCCTTCTCTATGCCTCACCCATCCTCACTAATCTATCTAAATCGAACCTCAACAAAATCACCAGCTGCTATAACAATATAGCTAGATTCGCCACAGGCTCCACATACAGAACCCACCATTGTAATAATCTTCACAAATTAGGTTGGCTAGAATTACCCAATCAAATATACTATAACCAACTCATATTTGCTCATAAAATCCTCTACCAACCTACCAGTACCCTGATTCTAACTAAAATGATCACCCCCTATAACAACCTAACAACATCCCTCCGCTCATCCAGCAGAATGCTAGTACAAACAACCAAAGCAAACAACTCAGCTGGAGATTCTTTGTTCTCCAACTCTACTGGAAAAAAAATGGAACTCCCTTCCTCCAGAAATAACCTCTAACAGCTCCTTGCCTCAATTCAAAAAAGCTCTAAAGACACACATGCACAGACTCTGGCTATGTCCATGTCTAAACCCCGACTAAACTAAACAAAAATGACACTGAGCTAGTCAAAAAAAAATAGTTGTACTCCTATTAAATCCCCAATTAACCCAGAAACATAACAACAAACTTATTACTCCAAACTAACTCACAGATGTGTCTACCAATTCCCCCCTCTACAACCTATTTTTTCTGCCCACACTAAACAAAACCCCTCCAACCAAAATACCCCTTTCTTTCTTATCTTCCATGCTTTCTATCTGAATATGCTTATCTTACAGACACCCCCCTTCTAAAAGATTGACTGCTCTGAACTCATTGCTTCAAAGAAATTGTTTTTTATGTCTCGCCTATAGGTAACCTACAAATGACTTTTATCTTTGACCTACTGTTAACTTCCTAAACATCATTACAAACTGCATTTTTTTCTCTTAATTTGTTAACTAAAACTTTGTAAACAGCTCTATTGCTACATTTTAAATATTTGGTAACCTATATTATTATTTGTTACTAAATGTCTACATTTTTATGCTGCTGTTACTAAATGCTTTGATAACATGGAGCTTTTCTCCCCGGGTCTCCGCTGAAAATGGATATGTATCCATTCGGACTTTCCCAGTTAACAAATGTAAAATAAAAAATAAAATAAAACTTGCAAGGATGAAATGTTTTTGTATTGATACTCTTAAGTCTCCAAGTCAGGGGAATCTCTCTAGAAAGACTGAAGTAACTGTTAATGAAAAGTGGTATGACAAAATCAAATTATTTAACTTTGTAACAAAGCTGGGCCAATATAGTCTGTTGGTCCTATAAACTGTCCTGGCTACATTGAAGTATTGAGTAAAATACACTACATTTTGATAACTGAAAAATTCCCTTATCCTGTCAATCAGTCAGACCTAGGCTGTTTACCATTACCAAATGCACATTGACATGAAATGATGTGTATTCATGGCTTTGTTTGGTACACAAGTCCTGGCACTAAACACTAAAAAATCAACCAGCTCTATTAGGGAACTACATGTGGCCTGGATGCCTGGCAGCCAGTGCAGTACCAGGCAAATATATAAGGTCTACTAGTATAAATACCACCACAGGTATCCTCTGAAAAAGCCCCTAGTCAGGTGGGACTAACCTAGTCAACAAAAGATCACAGATAGATAGCCTTATATTTTATTTATCTAGCTGTCTGTTATCATTTTAATTTGTGCAATCCTTTTAAAGCCAGCAAGACTACCTGACTATCCCCTCCATGTATCTTTTAACCTAGACGTGTCCAACCTGCGGCCCTCAGAGCTCTTCCATGTGGCCCTCAACCTCTAACTGCAACATCGATGTACGCATGCCCCAAAACACTTTTTTTTGTGTTTTTCGCTCCCGTGACCTGTAACGCTAATGTCGGTGTGCGCATGCACCAAAGCACCCTTCTAGTTTTGTTTTTGAGCCAAAAAAGGGTCAGTGTGTTTACGCCATTATTTTGCACCGAATAATCAGTGTGTGTGTGTGTTCTCGCTGAAGAGGGACTCATGTATGGATTTACCGCTGTTGCCTTTGAAAGGGACAGCAATTACCTGTGTTAATAGGTAAGTAAGCAGTAAGTGCATGCATGAAAGCAGAATTGTGTGCATGAAAGTAGAAGAAGAGTGTGTGTGTGTAGGTGTGTATATGTGTGCATGACAGAGAGAGAGAGACGCATGCACAAAAAGGCTAACAATGATCAGTCTACCTACTGAACACAAACAAGTTAGCTCACAAATATATCATACATTAAGAGTACACTTTCATTAAATTGCAGCTTTCCTGACAGAAACAGTGCTGTATTGAACATGAACTCATACCTCTTAACTGTA
The DNA here is from genome assembly GCF_019279795.1 of Protopterus annectens. Lineage (NCBI taxonomy): Eukaryota > Metazoa > Chordata > Ceratodontiformes > Protopteridae > Protopterus > Protopterus annectens. Next base: position 837,677,583 of record NC_056725.1, on the reverse strand, counting down.
TGGATTTTCAAAGAATGTCTGGATTTTTGCCTCATCTTCCAATTTGTGTCTTTTGCTTAGGAAATAAAAGTAGTCATCCAAGGTAATGCAGTTCCAGGGAGTAAGAATGAAACAGCAGCCTAGGGTTAATGGGTCAGTAGTGGACTGACTATGTGGGACTGTAGCATATAAAGTTGTATTGTTTTTTCAGACAAACAAAAAAGCACCTAGTACTGTTTTTTCATTGGTGGGTTCTAAGCAGTGGTAGATTGGACAACAGTAAGCATAGCTTTGGCAGATCATCGATACTGGCAAATCAAGAAGGCACAATCACAATGTCATATTTTAAATGTTGAGGATTTTAGTGTGTATGTGTGTGCTTATGTGTTGGGAGTGCTGCAACAGTAGATGATTATTAAAGACAGA
>NC_056725.1:837634678-837672178 GCF_019279795.1 Protopterus annectens | reverse complement strand
CTTTCATAAGGCAAATCCAGAATTATAAGCTTCTGAAGTGAGGGGAAGGGAGCTAGAGAGAGAGTGTGACATGTAATAACTCCAATCAAACAGCCCAGGCAGGAAATACAGATAAACTCTATGGAACATGAAACACATTCAGATTAAGCAGGTACTGCAGATATACCTATAAAAAAGCAAAACATGCAGGAGTACAACATTAAGCAGTAACACAGTATGATTTGTATTGCTGTACATGTGAAAAAAATATTTGGGTTAAGTGAATATAGATCCTCTGCAGCCTCTCAACCACATCCCATGCTACAAGGGCAAGGTTACCAGGTTAAATCTCAAATAATGAACTAATATATAATGTAGGTGTGTGTGTGTGTGTGTATGCGCGTGTGTGATATATACAATGATACATATATATATATATATATATATATATATATAGAGAGAGAGAGAGAGAGAAGGAGAGAGTCTGGCAACTTAAAATACAAAATCAAAATGATTTTGGGAGAAAGCCTAAGGCAGACTAGGGGAAATGTAGCATCTATACAATCAGTAAAAGAAGTGAAGGAAGGACTTAATCCCAGACCCAGAGCTCAATGAAGGAAGGACTTAATCCCAGACCCAGAGCTCTAGGACAGGGACATTAACTACTGGGCCACCATTCTAATCCACTAGATACTATAGAAATCTTGTTTGATAAATAAGGTAGATGTCAGATGATATGGGAAGAATACAAAATTAATAATAGTAACACAAAATAATACTTATCTCGTGAACTGTAGCCGGCCTAATCAATCCCAGTCCTTTTCAAACACCTACAGAATATTAGCTTCCTGAAATGCTTCTCACATTTCTTTTTAAAGGAGACAATGTCAAATACTGCCAAAATGCAAGTTTTAAAGTACTGTTGTCTTTCAAAACTATCTGCTGACAAATGTGGAACAAATCTTGCATTTTATGACGGGAGCATGTCAGAGTGAAAATTAGATTTTTCCTGGAGTTTCCTGCAGCAGGTTCACTGACTTCAATGGGATTGCCAATGCACTGTAGGAAAGGTCTCCTTTCCTGAATTGCTAGAGTTGATTAATTTCACTCCTGGGGAGTGGTATTCAGCATGGGATGTGCTTCTCCCATATACAATTTCATATTCAAATTTCCAAGGAGTGCTCGTCTGAGCATTTAATTTCATTCAACACTGCAATTTAATTTTCATGATTCTGACACGGATCATTTAAGGATATATTTGTTTCTTACATCTGCACATTTAAGATAAGAAAGGTATAAGTATTCCAGGGAGAGCATGGGATCCCTTCTTTATGGCATCGTATGTACAAAAGCTACCTTGCTTTATGGGCTTAAGATGTGAGTAATTGCAAAGTGTGGTGACATTTTAAGTGTCTGACCATTTCTCAAGGTACAGTGTGTTTAAAATGATGTCACCAGGCCTTGTGGGATGAGCATAATGTTAGAGTCCTTACTGTGCTGTTTCATCTGCTTGTGGCCTGCCACTCATAACAAAATATATGTGCCATGGAACCCAAAAGTTCCTGTATAAACTAACAATTTACACTGTGGGAAATGGCCCCAAACTGTTTATTTGCAACTGCTGATTATAGCTTTCAGAAGAGGAAAAGATCTAACTAATATGTAACTGCTGGAGCTGGAAGGCCTCAGTATATGCTGCTGTAGCATGGAATACATGTAACGCTAAAGTCTGGATTTTATTCTACCACATTATAAACTTACAGACCTGGATGTGTATTCTCGAACTACAGTCTGTGTGCTCTGTGACTAACATTAAACATACCTGAATGCACAATTCAATCAGGCTGCGATTTTAAATGTAATTCATTTTGTCCCAGAGCTGTTATTCATCTAGTTAATGTTTCTCCACTACACTTTCACCCATCTGATGTTCACAGCACAGATACAAGTAGACCAGTTAATAAATTCCACAGTTCAGTGATCTGAGCAATTGTTTGCACTATAATGTTAAAATGCTGATGGCTCACCTTCTGTAAGATGGAACAAATAAAGAACATCCATGTGGGTGTTCAAAAGAAAAGTCCAAACTTTTCCGGCTAACAGATGTCATTATGAACTGATTATAGAAAAGTAGTGCAGGAAGGATGAGGTAAACAAATTCATATCACAGTGTTTTCAGATGAAGAATTTGTTTCACATGAAAAGGAACATAAAACAGGCAGCATCTAAAAACAATGGGAAAAAATGTATTTCTGTGAAATTATAAGATTTAAGTATGTCTTATTCAGTGAATAAGAGAAAATGACTTAATCTTTCAGCCAACACCATGAAACCAGAAAGAACAGGAGGAAGGAACAGATGAAAACACAATTAACTAAACAGAAACACTGGTGGTCATGGGGGGGGGGGGTGTTTATGACTTTTAGATATAATATGGGCATAGATCATTGATGCAGTTTAATTTCCTTTTAAAGGTTCATTTCCAGTCAGTGACAAATAGAGTGAGCTTAAAGATTGGATTATGGCCTTATCTCTTCAAAACATGAGTGAAGACACCTATCCTGTTGATAAAACTATAAGAAAGGCCAGTCCTGTGAAATATAAACAAGAGCTCAAAGAAAAAATACTACTTTTGATTTTGAATATATACTTTACATTTTACATTTTGTTTTGATATTTCCAAGTTACATAACTCCCCACTTTGCCAGAACTTCAGCCTTAGTTTATTCTGAATTTCAGTTATTTTGTAGGTAGTATTGTATTTGTTTATGTTTATGGTATGTATGCATATTCGTTAGGTATAATGTTGTAAATGTATTTTTATATTTAAGATAATGTTGTACTTCTTGTCTATTCACCTTTGGACAAGGTCATGGCTGAAAAGGGTCCTGGGTCAGTCCACCTACCTGGTTAGTTAGTCCATGTGAGTGTATATGACCTTAGATGAACCCTCCTGCACTATATGAAGAGAGGGGTTCACTTCAAAATCTTGAAAGCCCAAAATCCTGAACCCGAAAAGACTGAGACCAAAATCTTGAAAGTTCAAAATATTGAAAACTCAAAATACTGAATTTTATAATATTGAAAAAAAACACAGAACACCAACACTTACTATATTCCAGTATACATACATACAGAAACATATTACTCTTCTCCAACTATAAGCAGGGGGGCAAGCCCCCCCCCGCATCACCCATGTGGGGGCTGTACCCCCCACACCCTCTGCTACTTAAATATATCAACTCCGAGATTGCAATCCACAGAACAAAATGGCAAACATACCATTACGTGCTTCATGATTGCCTGTTGTAACCTTAGTCATGTTCCCTTCTAATTTGCTATACTACAGCATAACTCATCTTAGTGTACTGAAGGGGGTGTGGGGGGGCACGGCCCTCCACATGGGGGTGTAGGGGGGCTTGCTCCCTGCTTATAGTTGGAGAAGAGAGTAATATGGTTTGTCTTTTATTTGTTTCTATATGTACTTGTGCTGGAATATAGTACGTGTTGATGTTCTGTGTTTTTTTAATATTATGAGATTCAGTAGTTTGAATTTTCAATATTTTGAACTTTCAGGATTTTGGTCTCAGTCCTTTGGGATTCAGGATTTTGGGATTTCAAGATTTAGAAGTAAACCCGAAGAGAGACATGATAGAAGTCTCGAACTGTGTGTTCCAGGCCAGTATGAGCAGGACTTAACTTCTGCAAGGATGATGCCAGAATATGAACAGAAAATAATTTACTTTAACAATTGGCTTAGAATCTGGTGTTATTCGAAGGGGGTATAATATTTGTCAGCCTTGGAAGATGTGGTTGGTAGACAGTGCTATTGTGCAGTAATGGTTTACACCTATCTCTTCTGAGCTTACAAATACTGGCTAAAACATTGTCCACCTCCATAGTGCATTTTTAGGCATTGCAAAAATTTTAAACCTTCCTACAAAGAAACCAACTCAGGAGCATCTATCGAGACTCAATGCCAGGATTCTGAATAAGAAACTCCACTCCTTACAAGCTCTTCTGACCCTTGGAGAATGTAGACATCTGTGCAGTTATTGAGGCATGATTTACAGACATGAAGAGCACCCAGACAATACAGGGCTATAATGCCTGCCACACATTTAGACCAATTACTGCACAGGAAAGAAAAAAGGTGGAGGTGTCTGAATTCTCATCAAAAACAAACGCATCTAAAGACTCAAACAACATAATGTGCTTGAGTCCCTCGTGTCTAAATTAACATAAGTAAAGTCCCATAAGTTCTCCCCTATGACTCAGGAAACCCATAGCTCTTACTTAAATGTAATGGAGACACTCCCCGTTCTACCCAACACCACATACATGGCTGACTTTAACTACCCCATTATAACGTGAGAATCATACACAACAACAAATTTGCAGGCCAAGAGATTCTTGGATTTCGTTAATATAAACACCCTGGGCCAGATAGTCTGTATACCTACTGGAGATACAAACATGCTTGACCTGGTCCTCACAAACACGGGAGAATGTTACACCTCACCAGCCAGTGTAATGTCCTCACTGGTCAGGTTGAACCATAAAACTGTCTCCTTTGAAATAAAAATAAAATCCAGGACATTGGTACTTTTAGGAATTTTTCTAAGGCAAACTCTCTGTTATTAAGTGACACCATTGCAAAATCCCAAGTCCCCCACCAAACCCAGAGAACACCACTACCTTTGCAAAATTGTTCACATAAAAATCTATGCAATCATGTTAATAACAGCACTGAGGCAGCTATACCTACCCAGAAAAAGCACATAAACTGAAAAACAAGGGTGGAATCCAAACATCAAAAGACTGTATAACAAAAGAGGATGCAGACAAATATGCTGAACAGTATGCCAGTGGAGTGTACTAGCACCTGTACAACTACATGGACTCAGCCATACCCAAAAGAACTAAAATCTGTTCCTTAAGGAAACAAAACCTATCTCGTGAACATCTTCTATCAACAGGCTTTACAACAAAAGGAAGAAACTGTTGTCCAAGGGTAAAAAGGCACAAATTCCCAATTGGAAAAACTCCCTCCTTAGCCTCAACAAGCAAATTAGATCACTAGTAAAAACCTCCAAAGCCAATTATGAATTGAAACAAGCCTCTGAAACAAAGGCTAACCACAAAGCCTTTTTCAGTTACATCAGAAACCTCCATGGCAAAGCCCAGGTTTGTTCCAAATTAGTTCATATCGGTACCACTTACACTTATCCTGTTGACTTCACCAACCTACTAGTAGATCGGTTCAGAGCAAACCTCACCCCCTGTCCCCCAAAGGCCAATTCAACATCCCTGATACTTGTTCTGCACCTTATATCACCATAGACCAAGTGTTAAAGGCCCTATCCAAGGCAAAGAACACAGCTTCCATGGGATCTGATAGTATCCCAGGTTGTATTCTGCACCATCTCCAGCCAGAACTAGCCTTGCCAATTCAACCATAGCCTAAGTACAGGCTTCATTCCAGCAGAGTGGAGAACTGCCATTGTCATCCCTTTGCACAAAGGTGGTGCCACTACTGACCCTGGAAACTATCACCTAATTAGCTTGACAAGTCTGATCTGTAAAGCCATAGACCATATTATTATGGACCTCATAAACAAGGACATGGGCAATCTCCAAGCACTTGACCCCAACCAGTTCGGATTTGTCAAGGGCAAATCTTGCCTGTTTAACTTGGTTGACTTTTTTGAGTCTGTTACCAAGGCACTGGATAAGGGAAAGTCAGTACATACAACTTACCTTGACTTGGCCAAAGCCTTTGACACAATCCCCCACTTGGGCATCATTGAAAAGCTAACACAACTTGGCGTAAATCCCCATCTCATCAGGTAGGTGGCCAACTGGCTCACTGATAGGACCCACAAGGTCAAAGTAGGTACCTCCACCTCCAACAGCAGACCTATCACTAGTGGTGTTCACCAGGGATCTGTCCTCGGACCCTTACTGTTTGGCATCTACTTCTCAGTGGTCCAGGCAAAGACAAAAGGCCTGTGGCTGACCCAAGTCTGCGGATGACTGTAACTTGGGTGCTGTCATTGACTCCCCAAATGATGTTATGATACTATAAGAGGGTCTCACAGCAACAAATGACTAGTGCCAAAGTCATGGCCTTAAGTTAAATCCAAAAAAGGTATTATCATACCATTTGGCAAAAGCACGGCCCTTACTGATTATCACATCAACGGCAAACTCATAAGCACACAACCTGTAGTGAGACACCTCGGTGCACAGGTTGACAACAATCTCACATTCGGCCATCATGTAGTGGCAGTGGTCAGAAAAGCCTTTTACTTGGTTCATCTCATAAGTAAAGGGATTGCATCCAGAAAAAAGGAGGTTATTACCTCTCTGTACTCCTCCCTCATTAGGCCAATAATTGAGTACAACACCCTGTTTGGTATGTACCTCTCCAAACACCTGCACCAACTGGAAAGGCCACAGAAATACCTCAAAAAGAGAATACATGGCCTCCAATATCTGTCCTATGTGGACAGGGTCAAATCACTATCACTCTACTCAATATCATACAGATTGCTCAAAGGTAATCTGTGTTAGACCCTGCTCTAATAAAGATGGTCCATATTGGTAAGTCTAACTTGTTGCGTATTACCCGATCGAAAGGTCTAAATCTAATATGTGACATTAACAAAACCTGCTGGAGAGACAGGTTTGTCTCACAGAAGCTGCCCTGTCTCTGGAATAAACTCCCCATACATGTCAAACAAAGGACGTCACTGACTCTTTTCAAGCACAACCTTGATGAGTGGATGGGAAACCATGAATTTGTCCAAGCGGTTCCACTGTGTCCCTCATTGACAGAGGTGACAGGTGCTGATTGAGGTTTCTTTTTTGGGGATAAACTCTTGGCTAGGCTTGTAAGGGCCCCAGGGCCATTAATTAGCCCAGTAGCCTCCTGTGATCTTACAATAAAATCATGGCAAACATTAGTAAGTACAATGTCCAGAAAGGAAACAGCTCCCTCAACAATCTACAAGTGAATAAGGGGACTAATCAATTCTACCAAAGCTAAGTTTTAGATAAAAATAGCTTCCCAAGCCAAGGACAATCATAAGGCTTTCTTCATCTATAGGTTCATAGGTTCATAGGTTCATACTAGGCTATCTGCCCGAGGGCATTTACAAGCCTAGCCCATCGTTTTGTGGCTTACGCCACCCCTTTAGTATGGGGAACTATACCCATTATTTTGCTGTGCCTCTGTTGAGCAGTGACACTGAGGTAATCCCTGGGGTATATCTGCGATCTCCCATCCATTGGTCAAGATTTCTCTTGAACAAGGCCAGCGAGGTGCTCTGCCTCACATGTACCGGGATTTTGTTCCACAGCATAGGGAGTCTTTGGGTGATGAATCTATCCCTCCAGCACGTCCTATTAATAGCCGTGTCAAGGTTTAAGTCTCCCGCCCTTGTGGCTCTGATGGATCTAGATGAGGTGAAGCATATTCATCAAATCTGGGTTTGACATGGCCTTGTATGTTAGGCAAAGGTCACCTCTGAGCAAGCGGTGCGACTGAATAGAGCTGGAGTTCTTTCAGTCGGGCAGCATAGGACGAGACCCTTTATCCTTTTGGTGAGGAACTTTTGTGGCCTCTCCAGCTGCTGCAAGTGTCGGGTCAGATACATTCCGAATGGGGCATTGTACTCAATCATTGGTCTGATGAGTGATGAGTAAAGGGAGACTATGACCTCCCTTGATCTAGATGAGAATCCCTTCATGATAAGGTGGGCAATGTAGAAGGTCTTCCTAACTACTTTAGCTACATGGGTGTCGAATGACAGACTACTATCAACCTGGGTCCCCAGGTCCCTGATAACTTCTTCTGTGCTCAGTGGATTGCCACCTATTTGGTAGCTAGGGGTAACCTTGTTTTTCCCGAAGGGTATGACTATGCATTTTTTTGGCATTTAACTTTAGGCCGTGGCTCTGGCACCAGTTATCCGCTTCTGTGAGACCCTTCTGAAGGATATCTGTGTCAGATGTGTTTTCTACTATGGCCCAGTTTGCAGTCATCTGCAAACTTTGTCAGCCATAACCCTCCTGTGTTTGCTTGTACTTCAGAAAAGTAGATGCCAAACAAGAGTGGGCCCAGGACTGAGCCCTGTGGGACACCACTTGTGACAGGCTTTGAGTCTGACATGGCGCCAGCAACTCTGACCCTGTGGGTTCTGTCACTCAGCCAGTTTGCAACCCATCTTGTGATGTATGGGTTGACATTTAAGCTGATGAGTTTTTCAATGATACCCGAGTGGGGTATTGTATCAAGGCCTTAGCCAGATCGAGGTAGGCTGTATGGACTGCCTTTCCCTCATCAATGGCTTTGGTGACTGTTTCAAAAGTCAACCAAGTTTAAAAGGCATGATCTGCCTTTGACAAAGCCAAACTGGGTTGGATCCAAAGTCTGCAAATTCCTATGTCTTTATTTATGAGGTCCATTATGATCCTCTCCATGGCTTTGCAGATAAGGCTTGTCAAGCTAATGGGCGGTAATTTCCAGGGTCGGTGGAGGCACCGCCTTTGTGAAGTGGTACCACAGTTGCAGTGCGCCACTCCTGGGTATGTATCCAGAGGTAAGACTTTGATTAAACAGCTGTCCTAGCTGTGGGTTTAATTCCTCATTGAGTTCATGGAGCACACAGCCAGGGACACCATCAGGTCCCATGGTGGCTGTGTTTTTCGCTTTGGACAGAGCAGTTCTCACTTGGGCGCTGGAGATGTTTGGGGGCTGCAATCGTTTGGTATAGATATCTCTCCTTTTGGGGAGGGGAGAAGTTTGCACTGAACCTGTCAGCCAGTATGTTGGCAATGTCTGTAGGATCAGTAATCTTCACATCATTTTGAACTAGCTCTGAGCATATCTGGGAGTTTCCTCCCAGGTTTCTAACATAGCTAAAGAAGGCCTTATGATTGTCTTTTGAGTCTTTAGCTATTTTTCTCTCAAAATTTGCTTTGGATGATTTTATGAGAGCTCTTAGCTTTTACTTATAGTGATCAAGGGTGTCTTACCTTTTAAGGATTTTGCTCTATCTTGTAGTAGCTTCCTCCTTTTGTTGTAGAGTTTGTTTATGGCTGGGGTCCACCAGACTGGACGCTTGCCTTTGGTACAAAGAGTCTTTGTTTTGCTTGGGATTGCCTTATCCATGCAGTCCTGCAGGTGCTGGTAGAAGGCATTTGTAAGTGATTCAGCGGCTTGAGTACTGTTTTCCGCCGGCTCGGGGGCCTTAAAGGAGACCACACTAGTCTTTAGAAGTGTGAAGTCGGCTTTTGAGAAGTTCTTTACTGTGGTCTTTTTTATTTCAAGTGGGGGTGGGATGAGGACCTCCAGCGAGATTAGTTTGTGGTCTGATCTCACCAGTGAGGGGTACACCTCCGGTGTTGAACATTGTGCTCCCATGTTCGTAATGATGAGATCAAGTATGTTATCTCCTCTTGTGGGGATGGTGACTAGTTGTTCCATGGCATTTGAGTTTATGAATTCCAGGAACTTTTGGGCTAGGGTGTTTGGGCTTGAGTAGTGTTCCCAGTCTATATTAGGGTAATTGAAGTCACCTAGTATGATGGTGTTTGGTGATACATTTATCCCTCTAGTGTTTTCAGGAAGGCCATGTGAGGTTCCTGAGTTTGTGAGGGTGGCCTGTAACATGCTACAATTTGCAGAGCAGTCTTGCCTATGGTTAATTGCACCTGGATGGTCTCCGATGCATCGTGCGTTGCCACCAGTCTTGAGGTGTGGGTGTCCTTGATGAATATGGATACCCCTCCTTTCTTGGTATTGTCCGGATTTTGGGGCCGGAACACATGATATGAGGTAAAACCTGATAGCGCTGGGGTGCTCTCAGGAGCCTTGAACCAGGTTTCTGTCACAGCACAGACATCGATGTTCTCCATACTGAGAAGGGCCTCGAGTGCGTGCATTTTGAGATTTAGACTTCTGGCATTGAGCAGCATTACCCTTAGTTTTTTCCTTTTTGTGTTCTAGGGTGGTAGGTTTAGAATTTGAGCCTTGCCTAAAAAGGCACTATGGGGGTGGCAAGAGCCTTTGCCAATATCCGAATCCCAGGGTGACAGGTGCAAGCCGTCCCTTGCGGCAGCGTGGCTTGTCCAGCATGTCATCCCAGGCAGACAGACACTGGATCCCCTTTGAATGACACCAGTGTTTAAGCCAATTGTTAAAGCTGATCATCTTATCTCTGTATTGTGGCATCATTCTTGGTGAAGGTAGGATACTGCTCAAGGTCAGGGTCATACCTGCCTGGGCTACATAATCAGAGAGCTCCTCAATGTCTCTTTTCATGTAGTCCAAGGAGGTACATCTCAGGTCGTTTACACCAGCGTGGACAATGACTGAGTCATATTTGTACCTGCTGTTGAGAGACCTGAGTGCTTGCGTTATGTGGCGGATTCTAGCGCCCGACAGGCAGCTTACTGTGACCTTCTCCTTACTCAGTCTGGTGAGCAGGACGTCAGTGTGTCTGACTATGGAGTCACCAATGACTAGTGTGTCTGGCATTGTGTTTGGCCTTAAGGGCTGTGACTGTCTGACACTCTGACTGTAAGGTCTATGTGTTGCAGGTGTTGTCTGCAACTTCAAAGGCAATACACAGCAATGTTTGAAAATGGAACCACCTATACTGAGCAGGAAGATATAGAAAATTAACTGGCTGACAAATTTGATCCCAGTTTTATCCCCCCTTCCTACCACAAGACACCACTCGGTAAACATCCTCAACCGTAACTTCACTGTAACTATGGAAGAGGTCATCAGTGCACTCCCCAGAACACTGCATGAATAGGTCCCGATAATATCCCAGGATGTCTCCTTAATAGCACGAAGAAACACAGCCTATCAGGTCCACCTGATAATATCCCAGGATGCCTCCTTAATAGCATGAAACATAACCTATCAGATCCACTGGAATCAGCATTTACTGAAAATGCAACAGATCTGATGGATCCAAGGAAAATAAATGATGGATAAAAAATAGACTCTGAATTCTGAGGAAGTTCATAAAACATATGGAATGAAAGTGTTTAACTCCATGTATGTGAAGTTTTTGTATTAAAGCTATTTTTAAACCATAATTTGTTTTCCTTGGATCTATCGGATTTGTTGCATTTTCAGTGTTGGTGGTTATCCTGTTTTTAAGACCTTACTTGGTAAGAATCCATATTTAACTGTAGCCTCTATGCCAAGTGATTGGACTGTCATCCCTCTGTAAAAGTACAGGCTATCTACATTCCTTGGTGACTACAGACCCATATATTTGACTGTCATTGCTCCAGTGTACTCAGCCCTAATCAGACCAGTCATTGAGTACAACACCCTCTTTGGTATGTACCTGATTAGGCATATGCAACAACTGAAATGTTTTTCACAAAAAGAAACACGGCAAAAGCAACATATCCCACATGGACCACCTCAAAGCCATGTCCATGTACTCAGTATCCTACACGCTGCTATGAGGTGATCTATGCCTAGCCTGCAAAGTATCGTCTAATCCCACTTTGAAGGATCTGTTGTAGATCTGCAAACCAATTAGCATCAGAACTGCCTGATCTATGGACCTAAACTTCACCTGCAATGTAAAAGGACATGCTTGAAAGACAGGTATGTTCCTCAGAGTTTATCTCTCTCTCTCTCTCTGAAAAATACTTCCTATTCATGTCAAGCAGAGGTCTTCCTTACCCCATTTCAAGTGTAATTTGGATCAGTGGCTGAAGAACTGGACATTTACCCTGGTCTGACACGTGTGTCTCTAATAGATAGAGGCAGCCTGTAAATGCTTGACCACCTATGCCCAAGTCGACTATGCTGGCATATGTAAATATGTATAGTTATATATACAGTATGTGTGTGTCTGTGTGTGTGTGTGTGTGTGTGTGTGTGTGTGTGTGTGTGTGTGTGTGTGTGTGTGTGTGTGTGTATATATATATATATATATATATATATGAGAGAAAGATAGATGTATAAGAGTGTACGTAAGTATGAAACACCCATACATAGTCATGGTTAACACCGCCACAAAATAATCAAAAAAGTAATGTCAAAACACATCATTGTGCATGCTCTGAAAAATAAACTCAGAGCATGCAACTGTAAAACATTGTATTTTGTGGGGGGAGGGGCTAAGGTCCCCCGGACCCCTGCAGTTCCCACATCCCCTGCTAATTATATAGTCTAACTCTGAGATTGTACAATCCTTGGGGAAAGAGCATATTTCTCAGCCTGGGGATAATGTGATCTTGCACAACTATTGACCATCTTCTTAATCGACAAAAGTGTGTCAACAAAACAGACGTTCACTTTAACAAAAATACAACAAAAACATAGATACAACTTTTAGACCTTATATAATATATATATCTGTGTGTGTGTGTGTGTGTGTGTGTGTGTGTGTGTGTGTGTGTGTGTGTGTGTGTGTGTGTGTGTGTGTGTGTGTGTGTGTGTATGTTTCATAGATGCTTTGATTCTAGCTGTTACAAAGATTGTTTTGTTTAACATTCTTTGATTTTTGAAAATGCCATGTCTGCAAATGAATGATGCTAAGGACTGGGTTCTGCTAAAATGTTGGGGCGGGTTGTATCTTCTAGGTTAGAAGTTTATTATTAAATCCATCATCACTGTCCCTCTTTATATTAGTTCCAATTGCTTGGCCCAATCAGTTTTTCATGTCATGTTAAAAATATTATGTCACACTCATTTTCATAATGTACTTTATTTAGTCCAAAATATGCAGTCACATTAGCCCATTCATTATTTTTTTCTTTCTCTCTTTTTTTTTTTTTTGTTTACTCTGAATCCTCATACACCAAACTGTACTGTACCAAACCTTATCAAACAGTGCCATACTGTATCAAAATTACAGGCACATTCTCAAAAAAAGTCTAAATGTCTGCCAGCTTCTATCATTCCAACTTTCTAGTCCTCATATAATTGCTTACTTTACCATTTATAGAGTGCCTGCATCATAATATTGTAAGGAAAAGAACTGTAGTTGTGCACCGTCAGTGAAAATCAATACAAAATGTTTGCTCCTAGCTGTTCCACATTATTGCAATTTCAGGTCATTGTCTCATAGATTCATATCTTGTCTTAACCAGTTAGAGTTTAAGTTGCCGAAGTCATTCTGTTTCTGCAGAACCTTGGCAGGTTAAGGCTCAGTCTTCTCTTTTCCCATGTTTCACTGGATATAAACTTTGAGCCTATGATCAGGCAGAATGATTTTTGCAGTGAGTTATTTTACATGTGAAATGTTTGAACATTCTCTGCTTCCTTTACAGCTGATTTCTGATTAGATGCTCATACAGTGATACCTTATTTAATGCAGTCCACCTCAAGGCCTTGGGTAATAAGAAAAGAACTGCAGAACCCTATGAAGCCATATATTGTAGTTAATAGCAGAGGCTAGCAGCTTTTCCTTTTATGCGACTCTGTAAGTATGTTAAACCTGAACTGTTTGACTATAATTATTCCAGGAGGTTTATAACTCCTCATATGTGCCTACGAAAAGCGATTGTGGTTGTCTTATTCTTACAAAATACAGTATATTAACTTTCCCATTTTAGCAAAAATATAATTAACTAAAAATGCTGTGATCACTCTGAATTGCCTTACAAAGTTTTAAATGATCCACATATTTAATTAATGTGACTCCTAGGTGAAAATGGATTAAATGGGGTATAAAATGCAAACAGAAGGATCTCAGCACTGGTCTCTGCAGTACCGTCTACAGAGAGCGATCTTTTCATCGTTTTATATATACATTGTCTTTTGTTTAAGCTGTATCCCAATAATCTGATATGTTTTGTTTAAGCTGTATCCCAATAATTTGATATGTTTTGTTTAAGCTGTATCCCAATAATTTGATATGTTTTGTTTAAGCTGTATCCCAATAATTTGATATGTTTTGTTTAAACTGTTTCCCGATAATTTGCTACATTTTATTTAAACTGTATCCAGATAATTTGCTATGTTTTATTTAAACTGTATTCTGATAATTTGATATGTTTTGTTTAAGCTGTATCAGATAATTTGATATGTTTTCTTTAGGCTGTATCCTGATAATTTGATATGTTTTGTTTAAGCTGTATCCCGATAATTTGATATGTTTTGCTTAAACTGTATCCAGATAATTTGATATGTTTTGTTTAAGCTGTATCCCAATAATTTGATATGTTTTGTTTAATGGCTAGTACTTCAGTATTTAGCTATTATCAACCAGATTCATAGTTTAGCTACAGACCTATAATGTCCATAAATTCAGATGCATTGCCTTAACTTAAGACAGTAGGACTAAATGTACATCCAGCTTCTCTAGAGGTGAAAGAAATGTGTCTCATGAATGTTGTCCAATGTACTGTCTTCTATTTTGCTCTACTATGTCTCAAAGTAAGTACCATATGATTGTCATATTCTAACATTTGTGTAGCCTGCCTTTTACTAATATTTAATGTATTGTCTGTTAATTATAAAAATGTTATCTCTTGGAACTTTTCTCCATGGGCCTCCACTGAAAATGGACTTGTATCCAGTTGGACTCTCCCGGTTAACAAATGTAAAATAAAATAAATAAAATAATTAAGCTGTATCCCGATAATTTGATATGTTTTGTTTAAGCTGTATCCCGATAGTTTGATATGTTTTGTTTAAGTTGTATCCCGATAATTTGATATGTTTTGTTTAAGCTGTATCCCGATAGTTTGATATGTGTTTGTAAGTAGAGGTGATAGTCTTGCATAGCACAAGCAAGACTAACACTAAAGCTCATATCATTGCACTGACCTTCTTGTGATCAATAATGGCTTATTTGAAATCTGACTGGAAAACAATGGTGCCTTCAGAGTTGGAAAACCTCCTTTATTGGCAAATTGTTCTTATCAGTTATGCCGTATCATTCAAGTTTTCATATAACAATCATAATATAGCTGCTCAGGGATGTGGCCCGGCATATGGGTTTTATGCTTTGGCATATTTCTTTAGGAATAATTTATTTTGTGGAATAAGAGAGTAAATTCAAAATTCCACATAAATTTACATAAACCGTACAATATTTACCATGTTTTACTTCATTAACTTGTAGATTTTGTTATTGTTTTCCCCCTAGACTGCAAGGATGGCTAAATTACTTTTTGCTTATACTACTAGTTTAAGCTTTTTTTCACTACTGAAAGGTATGCTGTCCAGAAGCATGCACTATCTGTGGTTGGGGGGGCTACATTATGGAAGTGGGTTTAGTATTCCAAAAATCCTGGCCACATCTCTGCAGCTGCCCATTAGGCCTTATATCCCTCACCCTGTTTAGTACTGCATTTATTTATGTAACATTTGCAATTTTAATACCTCCTTCTTTATGAAAAACATACATAAAATTAATTTGCATGATCGGCATATTGATATTGGCTATGTTTTCTCTACACTGTTAATTGAATAAATACAAAACTGTTAAGAATTTGAACATTAATAAATAATGAATTCAGATATTATCTCTGCTTTGCCACATTCTTTTAGCACTTTTTAATAGCTGTACTGTAGTAGCTTAAAGTGTTTCAAACCTCTCAGCTTTCAAGAATTCCTAAAATTCTTTCCTGTTCTCTGGAGAATTGTGAGCTCTGTCTTGACTGACCTTTTTTTTTGGAATGGCTAGAAAAGCTTTATTTGAGTTGTGCAGTCAGTTTTTTTTTATAAACAAAAGCCTGCGCCTACAATATTTATTGAAAATGTGCTGGACAGCCTCACGTCTCAACATTCACAATGACACCGCCAGTGTGTTTTCTGAATTTGGAATCGCCATCAGATGTAGATAAACAGCAGATGACCGTACACACACAGTAAAACAATGGTCTTGTGTGTCTCTGAGGAAAGCCATTTCTGAGGCATTCAGGTAGCTTGTCTAGCTACCTACCTATGTAATTCTCTATTTCTTTCTTTCTTACTTATATTGCCCTTTCATGTCTATGATTTGAACAGTGCCTACATAGAGGGTTGTCTGTGTATTTGTGAATGTGTGTTTGCAGTTTGACCTTGATTATCATGGTGGGGGGGGGGGGCATTTATTAATTTTAGCTTGTTTATACTGAACACACTAGATTGTTTGCTGGCACAACCAGGGTGAAGAACCCGTCCCACCCAAAAAAAAAGCAAATTCACAAACATGGAGTAATCACCAAAGGTAGAGAGTCTTGCAGACAACTAAAGTGCAATTACCACTAACAGAATGAAAAAAAAGAAGAAATTTGAATTAAGTTCAGCAGCAAATAGGGGTGTAACCAAGGGCAGCAGATGTGAACAGATTTTCAATGGAGGTGTCCTTTGAGCTGTGCTCAAAAGTAGGGAAAGAGGTATTTTTTTTTTAGGTAAAGGTGGAGGGATTGCTAGAGTTTGGATGCAAGAATGGGAAGGTGTGGTTAGTACAATTTGGTTTGGGGTGTGGGAATTCAGAAAGGTTGTGGAAGGTTTTATTGTGGAGTTTGGCAGCAAGAGACACAAAAGCACCTTCCTGAAGCTGTTTGAAAAGAAGAGACCTAAGGAGTAGCTGAACCATGTAGGAGACTGAGAGCCATTTGGCTTTGGAGAGGGTGGTGCACTGGTGCTCCTGGAGTGGGAAGAAGTTGGAAATGAATCAGATGATTTACTTTTCAATAGACTGTTGAGTAGCTGAGTTTTTTTTTTTCAGAGGTTATGGTTATAATGGAGGCCTGCATTCAAGTTGAGCAAGCTTATTGCAACTCTAACTTGTTGGATAGAAAGGGAGATATTTTCCAGGACCAGAATAAAAGATAATTTATTTTATTCCTGATGTATTTAATGTGGTCATGAAAGTTAATTTCCTAGCTGAAAGGATAAGACTCTAAAGGGAAAACTCATCACTTTATTGTCTACAGACTCTTGTTGGTACAGTGGCAGTGACACCAGCTCCCTACGTTGGAGGTCTTGGGTTCAAGTCCCAAATGTCAGCTAATCTTAAACTTTCAGTTCTTTGATTTTAACAGGGCCAAAGGCTTGTCGTGTGTGTGTGTGTGTGTGTGTGTGTGTGTGTGTGTGTGTGTGTGTGTGTGTTATTTCTCTCTTTCATTTTTCTCTTGTTTCCTTTTTCTCTGTTCCCCCATCTCTCTCTCTCTACACATGGTTTTAACATTTCTAAGAGATGACAAAATCTGAAAGAGGAACCTTTAGTCATAAATATCCTTCATTTGATTGACATGTGTGCTGTTACAGTACCAATTACTTTAACTGTAACCTTTATGCAGAAAGTGCTTGTTACATTTCAGAACTTTAAAAATTAACTGTGTGCTATATATTTCTAAACATTCGTTTAATGCAGTCCTGAATTCACCGTTTAACTCTTTACATGCAATAATATGTTCACCTTGAGTCCCCTTCAGAGTATTGAAATGGCAGAACATCGAATCTCTGATCATCAAGGACCAGAGGATCGAAGTTCTGCAGTATCATTATACCTGTTTTCTATTGCTGGGATTTTAGTCATAGCAAGAAAAATAACTGTATTAGAACTAGCTGGCTCCATTAAGCAGAGTATCACATTTCCTTTTAATAAAAGGGAATCACATTTAGCCTGGGATTTTCCTCAGTCTATTTAAAGCGGTCATCTTCATGTGCTTATTTTCTAAAGACCTTAAAAGCTGTTCTGTCGTAACCTTATCCTTGTATTAGTATCTACAAAATGATCTGTTTCTTTGTCATAAATGAACGTTTCACACAGATTGAAATGTATTAGTTCAGTGAAATGTAATCCAATATGTTGTATTCTGCATTCTTTCCCTTGATTTGCAGGCATTTCTAATTATCTATAATAGACAAGGAGATTTTCTAATGAAAAAAAAAATTGGGTACTGATAATATTTACAATTAATTTTTCCTGAACTACAATTCTATGTAATGTAGGAGGGCATCTGCCTGTATTCAGTCTTATGCGAGTAGAGATGCCCAGGTGACTCCTGTCACTAGGAAAAAGTAGACTAAATGGTAGACAATACTCGCATGTGGGGATATTTCACTTGGATGACCCCTGGATATGTCTGGAGCCTCTTTTTTTTTCGATTTCTGACTAGGCAGATTTCTTTGCCCAAAGATATTGTCTGAGTGAATCTATGAGTCAAATAGAGTCCTTAATCTTAAAATCTGAAAAGACACACAGTTCTGGATCCTTTTAAAATCTTTACTGGCAAATGAGCACTGCTTAGATGACTGAGGAGAGGTGGATTACATCCCAGAATATATTTTCCAAAAAGTGGGTGTATGAAACTCCCATTGACTAGAGGGGGATGGATAGGGGGATGGTTATATCTATTATTATGATTGCCTGTGGTGTCATGGGAAGATTGTCCTGGTGTGCATGTGGGTGCAGTTTCAGAGGAAATTACTTATGTAATGCATTTCACTTAAGTATACCAGATCTATGATATCGTATGATATTCCAACCATGATAACATTAAAGTTTCACACTTTTCCATCTACAAAATGTATCCTTCTTATGACATATTATGAGGTGTTAAGCCAGAAAGTTTTTAGAAAATGCTTACAAATTATTCCAAATTAAGTACTTTACTAAAAAGTCCCAAACTGATCCTGCATGTGAGGCTATCTAAGTTATGCTGTGCTTTCAGGTTACCTTCATCAGATTTGCCAAAAATAAATTCAGAATGATTAAACAGTATATGTTGTTCCCAAAACATAAAATTGTTCCTATAATGTTAAAGATGTTGAAATTTGCAGAAGAGCACGGACTGTAAAGGAATGGTGTGGAAGATTGCTCATCTAATATGTGTGGGTAGCCTGATTAAATTCTAGTGTGCTGTTTTAGTAAGTGATCCTGAGAAGTCAGTTAAAGGATAAGGGGTTCAAGGGGCCAAGTGGCCAAAGCTGTCCAGCAACGTGGGTCAGTTAATGGATCTGTCTGTCTTGGGGGCGACCACAAAAAGCCAAAGAAACAAACCGAATAACCACCACATTTTCAATCATGTGTGTGCGCATGGCCATTAAAGAGATTCCAGTTCATAAATATATCTCATGTCTGTCTCCAGAATGTGCTAACTTTAAAAATCAAACCAAAGTGTGTTAAAAAAGTAAAGAGGGGCAGAGGATAGTGGAAAAACTTAAATAGTCCTGCTCTCTGACTTCACATCTTAGTATTAGGGGAGAGTGAAGCCATCGCTGTTATTAAAAAAATTTGAATTCCACCTTATAAAACCTGATTCCTAAGTCCAGGGATTAGTAGTCGTCCTGGCTTCTGAAATCTGTTAAACATCAGCTGAGATGTCAGCCCAAACTCTAAAATAAGAATCCTCCTCATGTTCAAAAGGTAAGTGAGATGCCTTCCAGAGTTTGTGTAGTGAATAAGTGGAGAAGAATACAATCAGTTAAAGTCAATTGGGGCCATGCTTCCATCCCAGATTTGAAGTAGAAGCCAGAGTGAGTTCTCACAGTCACCTCCATCTATTGGGTATGATTCGTGGCATCCTCCACTTGCGGAACTAAGTGTTCAGCCCTTCACCTAGCAGGCTCCAGAGTATTGGGGAATCAACTCTTTTTTACATGTAATCATCTTTTTTTTACATATAATAATTGTTGTTTAACTGTATTCATTGTATTAGTTCAACTACAGCTAGGTTCACACACAATTTCCCTCCTCCCCCACCCCTTCCTTCGGTAATCATAATGTTAGATGGAGGTGACTGTGAGAAGTCACTCCAGCTTCTGCTTCAAAAACTCTCTACTACATAGACCTTAACAAGGCAGCTGACAATTACAAATATACACACACATGCACGCACACACATACACAGTGATCGAACGACCACAGAATACTTCCCTGCATAATAGTGTACATAAAAATTACGCTGGTTGTCAAGAAGAACAAATGTTCCTAGGGAACTACTAAGCAATCAGTCTGCAGCCTATTACAAGTCTTGTTAATAACCCATATTCAAATAGTTCCCTCCAACCTCAAAGATGGCAATACAAGATTTACTAGTGGAGAGTCTGATGCTGCCTATCCAGTTTTCTGGGTTTTTCCTTGAAGATGGCAAGGGAGCTACTCTGCTTGACATGTAGTTTAAGTTTGTTCCAGAGGCGAGGGATAATCTTTCATGCCAACATGTTTTGTTTATCTGTTGATGAAAGTTTAATTCCTTTAACCAGATAAATGAGGAAGCATTTATTCTGAGAAGGAACAGGAGGTCAAAAAGAGTTGGATCTTTTATAACTAGAAAGACTAGACAGAGATTGCCATGGAGGAATCTATAAGAAAGTGAGTACAGGAAGGGCAGTGCCATTCTGTCCTGATACCTAAGATTTTTGAAGTCGTTCTTCTTTTTGGATAAAAATCTATCAAGCTGTATGATATGTTTAGGAAATGCATACCAAAAGGGGCATTGTTTTCAGTAATGGATGTGATGAGATATGAGTAAAGGGGAATTAAGACTTCTTGGATTTAAAGATGTTTTTTGGAAATTAAATGAGTGCTACTAAAGGTTTTCTGACCCATTGTATTGATATAATGGCCAAAAGATAAGGAATTATCAATAAGGGTATCTAGATCCATTATAACAGTGTTTGATTGGAAGGGTGATTCACCTATATGGCGTGGTAGAATATTTTGCTTACCAAAATTAACTATAACATAGTTTTCACATTTCATTTGAGACTATTGTCTTTGCATCAGTTGTTAACATTGTCTAAACCACGGTGAAGCAATTGAGAGTCAGTGAGTGATTGACTAACAATGCCCACATTATAGTCAAGGCATTTCACACTAAAAGCAAGGTAATTACTAAGTTCACCTTGGTTCACCACTCTGACAGTTCTGGCAGTTATGAAGATGCAGGTGGGCAGGATTATCATTTTACAAGCATTGCAAACATATGCAGTAGGGTTAATATGCAGATTAAGTTGAAATGCAGAGGGCAGCTCTAAATCCTTGTCCACCCCCATAGTTTTTAGCATTGCCAACCCAATAAACCAATCAACTTAGCTAAAACAACCCAGAATTATCTAAAGGTGATACTGCTCAATGCCAGGAGTCTAACTAAAAACTCCACTTCCTGCAAGCTCTCCTAACCCTAGTGTATGTAGACATCTCGGTAGTTAGTGTGACATGGACTAAAGTCATAGTGTCACCCGGGAATGTAGACCTATAATGCCTTTCACACATTTGGACCAGCTGCTGCACAGAAACAGGAACAAAAAGTGGAGGTGTCTCAACTTACATCGAAAACAATCTCATACTGGTCAAGCGGCATGACACACATGAGTTGAATGTGAAGGAGCTCACTATAAGCAAACTCTCTTCCCATATCTTTGTCAGCTATAGGCCCCCTCTGACCCAGGAAATTCATACCACTTACATGATCTTGAGTCACCTTCCATTCAACCCAACACCATTCTCATGGGTGACTTCAACTACCCCACTATAAACTGGGAATCCTATACAACCTCAAACTTACAGGCACTAAGATTTATGGACTTTGTCAGTATGAATGCCCTGGACCAGCTGATCCATACGTCCATCAGGACAACAACATCCTTATCTTAATCCTAGCCAACATGGAGGAATGTTGCACACCCACAAGTGTAATGTTCTCACTGGTCGGATTGGACCATAAAGCTGTCTTCTTCGAAATACAAATACAACCTGAGACACCAGGTGAAGTGTTAGGAATTATTCCAAAGCAAACTTAGTAGTTTTAAGTGACATTTTGGCAAAATTTCACACTCCTCCAAACCAGGGAAGACCACTGTCTATGCTGAGTCATTCACAAAAACCTTTTACAATCCTGCATATAGCTACATAGAGGCAGCAGTACCTACCTGAAATAAGCACAGGACAAACTCCGAAAACAAGCCATCCCAGGGTGGAATACCAGCATCAACAGACTGTGTTAAAAAGGAAGAAAGTCATGGTTAAAACAGAAAATGCAACGCCCAACAAGGTAAGAACCCACTCATCAAACTAAATAACTCAGGGGACTAATTACGTCTACCAAAGCCAAGGTAGAGATAAAACTAGCATACAACTCTAGGGAGAACCACATTACATTCTTAAGTTATTTCCAAAACCTCAAAGGCAATAAACAACAATGTGCTGAACTAATTGGAGACACCTATAATGAACTGGTGGATATAGCAAATCTACGGGCTAATAAATTCAGCTCCAGTTTTACCCCACTTTCTCCCACAGACACCTCTCAAGAAATTCCCCCAAGCATAGCTGTCCCAACTATCATAGGGAACAAGTCCTCAATGTACTCTGCACAGCCAAAAGCACTTGACTGACAGGACCTGACAATATTCCTCCTTAATAGCATGAAATATGAACTATCGGTTATTAGAAGTGCTATCCTATTGTAGCTTCCAAATGTGCTTCTTGCCAAGCAAACACAAGACTGCACCTGTTATTTCTCTGCACAAGGGTGGACCATCCATTGACCAGGGAAACTATTGACCCATAAGCTTGACTAGCCTCATGTGTAAGGTTATGGAAAATTAATAATTATAGAAAAGATAAATAACATAGGAAATCATCAGATTTTGGATCCAACCCAGTCTGGTTTTTAAATGGGAGGTCATGCCTACTCAACCTAATAGACTTCGAGAAGCTCACTAAAGCAACAGACGAGTGTAAAACAGAGCATATTGCCTACCTCAACTTGGTCACAACATTCAATACAATACCCTACTCAGGCATTATAGACAAGCTCAGGAAATCAGGTATAGACCCATACACCACCCACTGGATAGCCAGCTGGCTCACAGATAGGACACTAGAAGTCAGGATAGGTAAGTCTACCACCACAGAAAGGCCAGTCACTAATGGTATCTCCCAGGACTCAGTGCTGGGTCACTCCTTTTTGGCATCTACTTCTCTGAAGTCAAGACCAACATCAAAGATCTCTAGATGACAAAGTTCACCATTGCTTGCAAACTAGGAGCAGTTTTAGAATCCCCAAAGATACAGCATCCTCCAAGAAGGTCTGACACAGACCAGTAATTAGTGCTACAGTCGTGGTCTAAAACTCAATGTTAAAAATGCATAATTGTATCTTTCAGAAAGACATCCACCCCCTGGAAACTACTGCATTGCTAATACACACCTAAGAACTGACCCTGTGGTCAGGGATTTTTGAATACATATAAACAGTGACTTTGCCTTTGACAATCACTTGTCTACTGTAGTAAGGAAGTCATTCTAAGATGAACAAGTTAGAAGTAAAGGTATGGCATCTGTGTCCAAAGATGCCATTGTTCTATTGTACTCAGCCCTCATTAGAACAACCATTGTGTACAATGTCCACTTCAGTATGAATGTGACCAGGTATATGCAACAACTGGAGCATCCACAGAGGTTTCTCATAAAAAGAATACATAGTGCAGAAAACATGTCCTACAATGACCACCTCAAAGCCTTATCCTTGTACTCAGCCTCTCAGCAATCTGTAGGAGACAATTTATGCCTGGCCTTCAAAGCATCCTTTGATCCAGCTCTTATGGAGTTCTCGCACATCTGCAAACTAAATGGAATTAGAAACGCTCAATCTAAACCTTGTTAGCAACATAAATCAGACACATTAAAGGAACAGGTATGTGTCTCAGAGACTATCCCCTTCTCTGGAACAGGCTTCCCATCCAAGTGAAGCAGAGTTCCTCACTGCACTTATTCAAGAACAACTTGGATCATTGAATGGGGAATCATAAATTTACCCTGGTCTGCAGCTTCTGTCCCTATAAGAAAGAAGAAGCTTGTAAATGTAAGATCATCCATTCCCAAGCCATACCCCCCAATAAAATGAATGGTATCAAATCCCGTCAAATACATTTGGGAAGCATCGCTAGGTTTAAAAAGACCTTTTAAGGTCATTAGCTTATTATTCACTTTTGAACCTATGAAATGTTATTGGGTTGTTGTTTGTCTTTTGGCTTTTCCCCGGTAAGGGGTCGCCACAGTGGAACTCCGGCCCGCTAATGATTGGTAGTAGATTTTTACAAAACGCTGAGGTGCCAGCTCGACGCCCAACCTTCAACAAAGGCATGCCCATTTACGCATGCATGTCTTTCGAACGCTCCCCACGTGGGGAGGACATGCAGACTCCACACAGAAGGCACTCCCAAGCCACGCCGAGAATTGAACGGGAGAACCTCTTGCTGTGAGGTAATAATGCTACCGCCGTACCACCGTGGCAACTATGAAATGTTATTGGGTAAGTGTAAACATTTAATCTTTTTTTTTTTTTACACTTACCCAATGAAATGTTATTGGGTAAGTGTAAAAAAAAAAAAAAAGACTAAATGTATGACAGCAAAGAGTAAGTATACATTTTTAAAAGACAAAAATGAAAAAAAATGGCTCAAGACACCTCTTAGCAGTTTAACAAAAACAAGACCTAAGACAACATTCACCCAGCTCAGAAGTATTCAGGGGGAAAAGCAGATGTTAACAATAATTTAGTGAATGGAGTATTGCGATTATACTCAGATATTAGAAAAAGGACAAGCTTGTTAAGCCTAAGAGCTGTTAATATCACATCTCACAGTAGGGATGAACAGGAGAAAGCATTGACCAGGAAAGAACAGTAGCATAATGTAAAATAGCTGTAATAACTTCAGTGTGGCAGAAAGAAGTGCTTAACAGCTTGTAAAGCAATTTTTTTATTCAGAGGGATACTCTTTCTTCCTGATCTGTTTGACAGCACTGAATTGTTCTATTGGCTTTCAAAGGCTTTAAAAGCCAGTAGAACACTTCTCAGTCCTACACTTTTTTCTGTAACTGGTAGAACATGGAGCAGGTAAAGCTCCCTGCACTACTATGAATTCTGATTGGGTCCACCGATCATAACCCTTTATTATGTATTCTGGACATGGATGCCAAGACTCACCTCTTGAGTTTCACTATCAAAGTAAATTTATTGGCATTCATGCCTCAACCACATAAGAAGTTAGTTATGATTGGAGACCCATTCATAATCCTCTGTAATGTGTATAAATGTAGTTACTTAGGTGATCATTTCAGACAGTGCTTTGTAAACATGTAAAAATTCAAAACAGCTTTACTGGGAACCACTGTTTCTTGAAATTGAACTTTCTAATGCCAAAAACCCCCTGCTGCCCGTTCAGATATTTTGGTAGTACTTCACACAAGAGATGTGTACATCCATGCAAACTGTAAATGAACATTCCTGTTTTTCATTGTTAATGCCATCATTGCACTAAATGTCTAGTTTGCAATGCGTCTAGTTCATTTTTTTGTCTGTATAGTTTTTCGTGTCAAAATGTTAGTATTCAGATCTAACATTGGAGAAGTGAAAATGGAAAAACACAAAGCAATGTGAGAAGGCAGTATAGGGCTCTCTTGTGATATTTACTGTGTGCATGAGCTCACTTGTGCTTACACTTTACAGCTTCGGAGACTGAAGTGTCAACAGGAAAGAAAAAGTAGAGTTTGCCCCTCTTGTCACACACTGTTTGCAAATTTACATTTGAAGTATTCATGATTATTTCTGGAAGCCCTTTTTTCTAATAAACATGCATAGGATATTTCAGCCCTGAAAAGTATGGCTGAATTGATACAGTACGTATATCCAACAATGTGCAAAGGCAAATTGAAATAATACTGCATACACCTGAAGACAGGAGGCATGGTTACAGTAAGAACGAAATTCAAATACCTCCTCCGAATTAATTATATTTTAAAGTGTACTATCTTTCAAGAAAAAGGGGAATATACTTGAATAATTTCAAAGCTTATATTTATTGAATAAATCTGGATATATTAGAGAATGCAAAGTAAGGCATTTTGAAAATTACAAGCATGCAAATACTTCATAGAAGTTTTGGTAAAGAATTAGTGCGCTATCTCTTAGAACCAACGTTGAAAACTCCTTCTCAGGAGATCATCATACTGTGATGGCAGAACTGTGTAGGCATCGCTTTATCAGCATCATTCTACAGTGCAGCTTGAATAACTGATGCACAGAAACCAGAAACGGTAAACGTACATTCAGCTTAAAAACCTCTAACCAAAGTTTACTTTGTGTCATTTTCCCAGGGCAAATTGTTCATCTTTTCTGCTTTCAACTGAGCACGAATAAGTGTGCACTCAGTCAAAGCCCTACTCACTAAAATCCACTGTTTTACTGTCAGGGCTGTAGATCCTTTTGTTGGAGCATTCATAAAGATTAGCATCATGGTCCTGTACAGTGAATGCTGCTGCCATTTCACAGTTCAGCCTAATTTTCCAGTTG
Organism: Protopterus annectens; assembly: GCF_019279795.1. Classification (NCBI taxonomy): domain Eukaryota; kingdom Metazoa; phylum Chordata; order Ceratodontiformes; family Protopteridae; genus Protopterus; species Protopterus annectens. Next base: position 837,645,910 of record NC_056725.1, on the reverse strand, counting down.
TACATTCCCATCTGCATGTACAGATTCATTCTAATAAAAAGTTTGCTGAAACAATGGAATTAGAGCAGGGCAAGGCTCGGGTGATACGTTACTTGATGTGGCTGCAACACCTGGGACTTCTACCACCAACCATACCAAGTTTTTCAAGGTGTTGGCTAGGTGAATTCTGAACCAGAAGATAGAATAAATCAAGTCTGCCCTATACAAGGTCCCTGCTGCCATAGTAGAGGGTTTAGTGCTTGGTCCATTGTTATTCCTGTTTACTAGTGACATATAATGTTCTGTTAATTCCATTCTGTTCTGCACTTCTGACACTCACCAGGAGGTTAAAGCTAGACCGCATTCAGTTGTAGGCATTGACTAAAAGCTCAGTGAGGGTCACAAATTCTGATAAGATTAAGCTGATGCTATTATTATGGTAAATTCCTGGTAAATGATGAAGCTAAATTGGTGGATGTAGATCCTACTGTGCTAAGTAACTGCGGAGTGTGTAGATCAAGAAATAACATCTGATCATCAATAGTCAAAGACAAATCAGTATCTCAGAACTGTACACAAACCTAGGTGCTGCCTACCCCCCCCTGACTCATGAATGTTGATAACAAAAGCATCCCAAGCAAACACTTTGCTGGAACCTTCTGTAACTGTATGCTGAAAATCTGAATGTTTAGTAGCAAACATTGTTACTAGCCAAGGATAGCATGAGCATTTTTGTACCATGCTGGAAGGGGTAAACTAGTTAGTCTGTCAAATTCTGTTCAAGCTAGGCCATGCAGTGTGAGCCAGTAAACTATAATACACTGAGATCTCCCTTCGTCATGGATACATGAGTTCAGGTCATATAACTTAAACTCTTCATACCCTTCTTTCCTCTACATACCTTCCTCTGACTCTGTTTTTGATTGTGATTCTTTCAGCAGGGTTTAATTTCCACTCGGTATATAATGCATGCATATATTGTTTTGTCAGTTACTCTGAATGCTACACCATTTACCTATTGCTTTTATACCCTCAAGCCAACTGTGTTATTAACTTTGTATGTAATATATGTATATATTGCATTTTGTCATTCACTCTGCATATAAGGTCATGTATCTATTGTGTTTATCACAGGATGAGGATGAAATAGGCCCAGTAGGATCAATGTTCTATCCCAGTTAAATTCAAAATAAAAGAAAAATAAATAAATAAACTCCGTTTACATGAAAAAGTGGGAAGTTAAGATCATGAATGTAGCCCAGTATAAAGTTGTAATATCATAAGTTATACCATGAGATGACTACTTTAAATCTAGTGGAGCCCAGCATTGAATATTATGCATCAACAAGCTTTGAATGAGCCTGTGAGAAACCTAGAGGTTGATGATGCCACTAGAAACAAATCAGACAAACATACCAAAGGCTGCCACTAAGAACAGACCACACAAGCATGCCAAAGGCTGCCACTGGGAACAGATCATACAAACATACCAAAGGCTACCACTGGGAAAAGACCACACAAGTATTCCTATCTAAAGCTACCACAAGGAATAGATCTCACAAATGTACCTAATGCTGGCACTGGGAACAGACCACACAAACACAGCTAAGGCTGCTAGTGGGAACAGACCACATAAGTATACCTACCAAAGGCTGCCATAAAAGCTTGGCTCTGAAGATACAGCTCACCTAGCACATTACCTAACTTACACTCAAGTCCTCACTGCCCAAAGGCTGCTTTACCATTCAGAAAAAACTCCCACTCTTAAGCAACTACTCCAACCCTACGTTAATACTTGAGTACTCCAATCTTCATACAAGTCCATATTACAAGTATCCAAAACCATTAATATGCTGGTGACTCTCTTTACTCTAGCTATATATCCAAAGTCTGGAATAGCATACCCCAAGTAATCATAGCCTCTAGCAACACAACTCAATTTAAAAATCTACTCAGGAACATCCTCAAAAATAAATGTCTTTGTCCTTGCACTGCTCCTGACTAAATCCTTCTCCTAGGCTCAATTTGCCAGTAGTCATCTACTCACCTTAATGCCATAATTTCCTCCTCACACATTAAGATACTGGCTCTGATTTCCTACTCCCTCCCCCTCCCCCCTTTTTCTCTTTCTAAACTACTTACATACTTTATCTCCTCTCTCTCATTAGCCCTGTGTCACTATCTAATCTAACTCCTCCTACTGACCCTTTTTCTCTTTCTAAACTACTTACATACTTTATCTCCTCTCTCTCATTAGCCCTGTGTCACTATCTAACTCCTCCTACTGACCCTTTTTCTCTTTCTAAACTACTTACATACTTTATCTCCTCTCTCTCATTAGCCCTGTGTCACTATCTAACTCCTCCTACTGACCTTTCTAAACTACTTACATACTTTATCTCCTCTCTCTCATTAGCCCTGTGTCACTATCTAACTCCTCCTACTGACCCTTTTCCTGCCTGACTTTATTCCTCTATACTGTCCTTTTCCATCAGCATACTACACTGTCAGTTATAGAATATGTCCACTAACAAACAATAGACTACGTATATCTACGTATATGCTATCTATGAACACATCAGCTTATGATTGAAAGTATATATATTAATGCATTAATGTTAATTTACTGTTTCTTACTCTTCTGTAGCAAATGTCATGCATATTTATATTGTATTTTTCTAACTGTACCCAAAGTAAAATTTTCCTATATGTTTTTAACTGTATTATATGTAAATATTTCTGTAACTGTGGACCATTTCTCCCCGGGCCTCCTCTAATGGGCTCTGTGTGCCAGCTGGACTTTCTGGGTAAACAAATGTTAAATAAATAAATAAATAGTTTAGTAAACAGCTGATACTTTAAAATAAGTTCTAAAAAAATTTAAGTCCTAACTACTAAGGTTTCTCAATCTCATGATTTTTTTTTTTTTAGGGTTGGGGGAGTGGCCTAATGGTTAAGGTGTTTGCCTTACAAACACAAGGTACAGGGTTTGAATCTCACAGGGGATAATTGGCTAGGCTTAAAATGGCTGCATCTAAAGAGTAGCATAGTAATATATATATATATATATATTTTCAATTCATAAATAGTTGGTTATAATCAAAATGCAGATCCTTTTATCCTCATAGTTTGTAGTCATTCACACTGATGATGTTCTATAACAAGGTAATTGTGTTAACTATCAATGTTACCTCCCTTTCACTGGTTTTAATGTAATTAAAATAGACAAAAAGAAAAATCTAGCAAAGCTAGACTTTCCACTGTGTGATACTTTAAACCTCTTGTATCAGAGGCAACATGGGATATATGCTAATTACCCTTTAAGGATAAGAAGGCAGAAACATGCATGTCCACAGCTAGAGGGGTTTGGCTTTATTGGCCTGAATTTGTGCATACATAGACTTAAAACAAAAGGTCTTGGACATTTGGAATTGCCATTTAGCTGAAACACCTGATATCTTTAAAAGGTAATTTGCATATATCCTGTGTTGCCTCTGATACAAGAGGCTTAAGGTATCACACAGTAGAAAGTCTAGCTTTGATAGATTTTTCTATTTGTGTATTTTAACCAATTGTTTTTTCTGTGTGACCTTTTTACTCATTGTTTTGGTTTTAGTGTAATGCAGCATCTATTTGTTCCCCTTTTCAGCACCCACACCTATTTATGTTCCTGGTGATTTCTAAGGCTTGATATATTATTTTTGTATATTAATTACACATCCCTGTGCCATTCTGCTCATCACCCTTCCCCCTATTCCCCCTGTCTAATTACATACAACTACTTTGTTAAACAATTATGCTCACTGCACTAAACTCCTTGTAAATTGTCCTGATTATCACTACATCTGTGGAAACGTATCTATTGTCTCCATTTTTCTTTCTGTAACTTTAAATGTAACTGTAAATATTCTGAATGTATTGTATTTAGAATGCTGTTATGTTATGTTACCTACTGCTTGCATTGGCACGTTGTATTTCATTATTACTTTTTGTTACTATGCTAATTTACACTTGGAGCTTTTCTCCGCGGCCTCCACTGAAAAAGGACATTATGTCCAGCTGGATTTTCCCAGTAAACAAGTGTAAAATAAATCAAAATAAATTGTTTAGCATATTAAATCCAAGCTTGTACCAATGTAAAATAAAATTTCACCTATAAGCTTTACATGTCAGAATTGTTGTTTATGTGATTGGTTATATTTCTTATGTATCAAAATTATAGTACACTGTATTTCTTTCAAAAATAATTTGAAGAATCTCTTTTTCCAAGCCTGCACTGAAAATAGTTTGCACTTAGCTAGAAAATCTTTGTAGTATAATAGGAATAAATTAAACAAATATTCCAATGTGTTATGAAACTAGAAAAACAATGGTTAATGCTTGCGGTATCTTACTACAGAAATATTTGCCACTTAATTTTTGTTTTTTAAATTGCTGTGATGAAGAATTATTAATTGTTTATCGTGCAATCAGAAAGTGGAAAAATTAAAAAGTGGGAATGAATATGCCAAAACATAAGGAAGTATAGGAGAAAAAAGCAAATTCATTTAACAACCTACAGAAGCATATGCTCTTTGCAATAAGTGTTTGGTGGTGTTTTACATTCAGTCGCATAACAACCACCTCAGTGACAAAAGGGAGCTATGCTACATAAATAAAACCATTCATTGTCATTGCAGGAGTAAAATAAGAAGAGTTAGATGCAAAGTAACTGGCCACAGTGAAGATGAAATGAGAATGAATATTGTGCTCTTAACTCCCTCTAGCAGCAATGGGAATGCTGGCTGCTGTCTGGATGGATTTGAGGCTAAAAAGGGAATGAGTGTTCAAAGTTTATATAATGATTTACTTGTTAGTAACTGATCTTTGCTAGAATGTATTCCACAGCCTTTGAAAAGAGATTAGATGACGGAAACTGGGTAATAAACCCCTGTTAGTACTTTACTTTGTGTATATATGTTAATAAAATAAGATTTATATATATATATATATATATATATATATATATATATATATATATATATGAATGCATCTAAAGGAATATAAAGTTAATGTGGGGTGAGTAATGTGGATATGCTAATGCAAAGGTCAGAATGTAAAGTAATTAAAGAATTAAAGAAATAATCTTCACAGCTCATCTACAAAGTCAAACTGCTGCAGTCATCATAGTAAATTAAATCAACAGTCTGCTTACAAACCCTGTTTGACTTTTTATTGTTGTGTGCTCCTAGACAGTCCTACCAAAATGTCATTATGTTCTTTAAAGCAGGGGGTGAGTCAACAAACTGAGGGCCTTGGACATGCTGTGTTGCAGTTTTTTGGTTTACAAAACAATCCAAAGTTTCTTCATTTTACCACAACAAGACTGATTTATATTTGATGAATACAGCAACCATCAAGCACGTGTAGTGGCAGTCCTCATACAACTTTGGAAACCTAGGCTAACTCTTCTCTTGCACTAACTTTAATGTTTTTCATATGCTCTTTCACTTAAAGAGCATAATAGACACATAACAGTAGGAGAGTATATCTACTAAAAGCTTACCATAAAATGTGATAAGATTATAATATAATATTTTGAACTTGCAAATACATGTTATTTGTAAACTAATAAAACCTGAAAAGAATCTTCTTTTCAAAGTGGTAATATGCAGTGACTGTGAACTTTGCAAATATGCACAGACTATTAAACTGCACTCTTTGAGAACTGGGGGCTTTAAGGTGTGCACCTCGGGGGGGAAATGTTAAGTGTATTTAGAATTCCACTCTGAATTTTGTTTTTGAAGTTGTATTCCATAAATATTAATATTATCTGCACAGGGCATGGTCTAAGGGTGATGATTGATTGCAGATGATTTTTGTTTCCCGGAAGGACAAGCTGTCACTTTGGTAAGGAAACTTCCTCTGTATCTCCACAGTAGTGATACCATCCTTAAGCTGAACTCCACAGTACTCGAAATGAGGTATGTGTAGGTACTGTCGAGGAAATAACTTATTCAAAGGGTGAAGACATTAGAGATGGCTAAAAGCTGCCCTGGATGTCAGACTGATTAAATACTCCAGCACCTCTAACCCTGCATCACTGGGTATGGCCATATGTACAGAGGCAATATATGGTTCAGTGTTGTAGGCACTTTTATTGACTTGGTGTTTTAGTCACAATGAACACCTAAGCAGACTGGTCTGAAATAATCTCTATGGCATGAACAATATCTGAAAAAGAAATACTGCATTTGAGGAATATGCTCATAAGAAACTGCTTGCCATAAAAGATAGTGGTGATAGTCCACAGTTCATATCAGAGGAATCATTTATGAAACAATATGGCATCATCACTTTACATCTGGATCTCATCACCTGGCTATGAAGGCTGAAGGATTTTGCAAACTTTCCAGAAAGATGTAAATTCTATGAGCCCCGAAAGAAAGACCTGTGGAATATGGTACAGTGTTTTTGCTTATTGTAATGCCATGCATGCAACCACCTGTGCCTTGACAGTAATGCTATTTCAGAACAGGCAATATGTTTCATAGTGAATTAATTTAAGCCAGATGTGTGCAGGTGACTTCATGATACCAGTTTCAGCATAAGAAAGACAGACCTTTGAAAAGCATTAAAGCTGCTTAAGAAAATGTTTGACAGAGATTATATAATAGATAAACATCATTTTTTTTTATTTTTCATTGTTAACCAGCTAAGTGGACTGGGCCTTGGACCATTTTCAGCCATGTCCTGGGTGCAGCTGCAAGTGTTAATTATAAACATATCCTGCATTGCAATGTTGAATAATTATTTAGTGGTATAAGCACAATTTACAGCTGTGAGCAAAATAGAATGTAACATCACTAAAAATGCGGCATCGCTAGCTCTCTCAAATAATACACTTTCCTTTTCTGCAGGTTACACAGTTTTGTGCACTATTTACAGTTTCACATAAAACCAGTCTGAAAATAATACAGGATGCTGAGACAACACTGATAACACTGTTAGCCTGTTAGGTGGCACACAGTGACAAATTAAATATATGTGATATGCACTGCTGCAGAGCAAAATGAAAGAAAGTGAATTTCCATTGTGCATCCTTAGTGCTGTTTAGGTAGTTAAGGGTTCGAAGTCAATGAGGCAGAGGATGCTGGGCCAATGTAGGTTACAGTATATTTACTATGGAACATTGACTGAAGTAGGAACATTAAATAAGGTGATTTTGTAATTAAATATTTACATATGTAGAAAATAGAGTACTTAGTGTTGTTAGGCTTGAGAGGGACAGAAGTAAAAGATTCCCACCTGTAGTAGTGCAAGTAGGTGATGGATAGGTTGACAGACAAGATCAGGCAGGAGTCCCCGTGGACTATGACGTTTGCAGATGACATTGTGATCTGTAGTGAGAGTAGGGAACAGGTGGAGGAGAACCTGGAGAGGTGGAGATATGCTCTAGAGAGAAGAGGAATGAAGGTCAGCAGGACTAAGACAGAATATGTGTGTGTGAATGAGAGGGAGGATAGAGGAATGGTGAGGATGCAGGGAGTAGAGGTGGCGAAGGTGGATGAGTTTAAATACTTGGGATCAACAGTTCAGAGTAATGGTGAGTGTGGAAGAGAGGTGAAGAAGAGAGTACAGGCAGGATGGAGTGGGTGGAGAAGAGTGTCAGGAGTGATTTGTGACAGACTAGTACCAGTAAGAGTGAAAGGGAAGGTCTACAAGAGGGTAGTGAGACCAGCTATGTTATATGGGTTGGAGGCAGTGGCATTGACAAAAAGGCAGGAGTCAGAGCTTGATGTGGCAGAGTTGAAGATGTTAAGATTTGCACTGGGTGTGACGAGGCTGGACAAGATTAGGAATAAGTATATTAGAGGGTCAGCCCAGGTTGGAAGGTTTGGAGACAAAGCGAGAGAGGCAAGATTACATTGGTTTGGACATGTGCTGAGGAGGGATGCAGAGTATCTTGGGAAAAAGATGCTAAGGATGAAGCTGCCAGGTAACAGGAAAAGAGGAAGGCCTAAGATAAGATTTATGGATGTGGTGAGAGAGGACATGCAGGTGGTTGGTGTGACAGAGCAAGATGCAGAGGACAGGAAGAAATGGAAACAGTTGATCTGCCGTGGCGACCCCTAATGGGAACAGCTGAAAGAAGAAGAAGAATTAGTGCAAGTAGGTAAGAAGATAAGAGGGATATAGTAGCTGTGTAGATTACCCTTTATCTGTAAAGTACCTACATTTAGTTTTCTTTTAAATGTGGAATTATTACTATTGTTACAACATTGTTTATAGTCTGTGATTTCCATGATTGTAGACAGAGTCAGTTCCATTTAGAGAGAAGTATTTTGAAACGTTTTTCTCACAAACAGGAAGTCAAAATAGTGGTGGTTGTAATGTAAAAATATGGTTGGCTTGGTTTCTCAGTGAGTACAAAGATCCATTAATTTTATTTATTTATTTTTTTAAGGGATCAGAATCTTTGGTTTATGATTTTGAAGGTTAGATTAGATAGACATGGTGCTAGTCTAGCTTTAATTGTTAAACAGTTAGCCTTTTGGAGAGTGAGAGACTGGTATTCAAACCAAGGGAAGAATTAGTGAATCAATAAGAGTAGTCTACAGATGTTGGGTATTACTTATTGAGTAATGGGAGACAATAGCTGGGGTACATTCTGTTCTTAGTATTACTATATTTGTATTAATACAAGCATCTAGGTATGTCAGTAAAGATGGGATGGGCAATCTTAAGCTGATTAAGGACTTTAGATGTAACATTTTTGCTATGGGTTGTGAATAGTAGTGCAGAGTACAGAACTAGGCCAAGGTGCTTTTATTGCTGTACTATATTTAGATCTTTGTTGTTGGGAACTTGTAAGCAAAAGACTTTGTCTTGGAGAGGTTTTGATTTTCCAAAGGACAGCTTTTGCCACATTAACTGTCTCTAGCTTTTAGCCATTACAGAGAGTGATGCTGCAACAAATTATCTAGAGGAAACCTTTCAATGAAAAATTGCCATCTGTACAGAGCGTGATGGTACAGGAGGCAATCATTGTGTTGTTATCATTAATGACTAGTGAAAATAATACTGGGCTAAGGACTGAGCCCAGAGTGACATTTGCAGCAAAGCTGATGTCTTCAGATGCAGTTTTGTCAGACTGGACAGTAAAGGTTCTCCCTTAAATACAGAGCCTCAGCAGACCCTATCCTATCAGACTTACTGCACATTCGCAAGTCCGTTGGGGGAATAAACCAAATTCACTGGTGTTATGACCATTACAGAAATCATGCTGGCAATCCGTTAGGAGAAAATGCTTATTTAGATGTTCTAACAGTTGTTGGCATACTGACTTGTGAAATATTTTGGTGATACGTTAAGAATGGAGATTGGATGGAAGTCTTGTTCAGTAGATCGAGTGGGCTTTTCTGGGATGGGCCTTGTTAGGTTATACTTACACAGGAGTAGAATGATTCTAGTTTACGGAAGATATTAACAATATGTATGAGGGGTCCTGAAAGTAGTTTGGCTCCCATTTTTAGGAATGTTGGCCACATACTGCTCTTGGTAGGGTTTGCCTCAATGTCAAGCTTTTCTAGAGGCTTCCTTAGTATCCTAGATGAGAGTTTTTAAAAGCAAAATGTTGGTGTGAAAAGGCTTTTCTTTGGTGTTTTTGTTGGGGTGATACTTGTAAAATGTGGTAAAATGTGGTAGAAAGTTAGTTGCTATTTGTGAAGGTGAATGAAAAGAAACAAAGGACAAGTTAGTGATGGCCATCTTACTAAGGGTGAGATATAAACTGTTATTAGGTATGTGGGGGGAGAAGGGAAATAGACACGAGGAAACTGTACTATGGGCTGGGCATATTTGTGGTGCATAGAAGGAATGGACTGGTTTACGTTTTGTATAATCTATGCTAACCTTCCGTTTTACCGACTCTGTAAACAGTGCAGTGCAACTTCATTCCTTAGAATTGTTTTTGCTTGTTATATTTGTACTGCTCTTGTATGTTGATAAGATTTCACTTTTTACCATTTGTATACTCTCTTGGGTTGAGTATGAAAACTGTCCATATGAATCAGTCTTCTACCTCTGTGAAAACATGAAATAAAATAACAATACTTACTAAGATTTTGCAGTGTTTTGGTGTCCACTGTGTTGGTCTTTTTGTTAAGTTGTGTTGATTTTATGGAATGTTATATATTTTATCTTCCAGAGGTGTTTAGGTTGGGAGAATGTGTCATAAAGTATGATACGCAGGTTGGAAGATTTAGTCTGTTTTATTTTTAGTTTCTGTTGTTTTCTGAGGGGGGGTAGGAAAACATGGATTGGAGGGGGGGGTAGAGGTTTGGGATAATTTCCGGAGTGACCATGATTTTTCCCTGCTTCTTATGAGTTTTTGTAGATTGTGATTTAACCAGGTGCACTTTTTACCTTTTACACACTTTTTGGAAAGAAATAATTTCTGTTTAGTTCATTTGTAAAGAGGTTAGTAAATACTTGTAGAGCAATGGTGGCGTTTGATGACTAATATAATGAGGACATGTTAGTGCAGTTAAAAGAGATGCAGCATTGTCAAACCTCATTTATGAAACATACCTGGGTTCAGTGAAACAAGGGGGAATATATGAGCTTTTAAAACAGACTTGGGTTTGAATAGAAAGATGGTCATTCAGCCTATTTGATATGAGAATAATTTATTTAAATCTATTCAGAATGTTTGCTATGAGGAGATAAAAGGCAATTGTTTCCTGTGATGGAATTAAAACTGATGGGTGCTCTGGTAAAGTGTGAGAGGTTATGTTGGTGAGAAAATTAAGTTTTATTCCTGCTGGAGAAAGTTTAGGCTAAAGTCCCCTTTAATCATTAAGTTATTTTATTACAGCATTTTAGGATGCTAAGATATTTCACTTCAAAAATTTGTATTGTGTTTGGGAAGGAATTTATACTGCGGCAATATGTAAGATATTTGCTCTGATTTGTGTAAATATAAGTCCATTTGGGTGTTGTTTCTGTATGTTTGTTTGTTTTTTTTTTAAATGGATGTAGGGACATTACAGTTTTTCCTAAATAATGGATGTAGGGACATTAGAGTTTTTCCTTAGTAGGATCATAGTTCGTCCACCCAGTTGTGACCCAATCTATTATCAAGGGAAGTATGTAAATTATTGTACACAAAGGATAAGGGACAATCAAATCTGGTTTGTTACTGTCTAATCAATTGCTTTACACAGTTTACTTTGTGAAACTGTGTTCTGTCTTTAGGTGGCAGAGTTTAAT
>NC_056725.1:837572178-837629678 GCF_019279795.1 Protopterus annectens | reverse complement strand
CTGTGAAGTTGTCCCAGTTTTGAAGGGTACATTTTTGTATTGTTCCTGGGTGGAGGGTACTAGGCATATTCTTTCTCCTGGTATGTAATGCATAAGGCATGCAGTTCTCTAAATCCTCAAAAGCTTAGTTCCCCCCAACTCACCTGTAAACATTTTTAGCCTGAAATGTAAAGAAAGGCATTGGTTACAACAGGTATCTGTAGGTTCTTATGTAGACACTAGGCTATTTGCCCTAGGGCCTATACAAGCCTAGCCAAAAAGGTACCCTGGCTTTTGCCACCCAAGAAAATTATTTTCCTGTGCCCCTGTCAAGCAGAGCCACAGAAGTGATCCCTGGGGTGAATTTCCTATTTCCCATCCAATCATCAAGATTTTTCTTGAAGAGTGATAATGAGGAGCATTGTTTGATATAGGTAGGTAGTTTATTCCAGAGTATGGGAAATCTCTGGGACAGGAATCTATCCCTCCAGCATATTCTGATTATTGTGGTGACAAGGTTTAGGTTCCTAGAGCGTGTAGCTCGGAGGGATTGGGATTTCTTTAAGTGGAGCATGTTCAACAGCTCTGGGTTTGACATAGCTTTGTATGTTAGGCAGAGATCGCCTCTGAGTTGGCGATATGCGACACAATAAAGCTGGAGATTTTTGAGACGGTCTGTGTAGGGCATCTGTTTGTGGCCGGTAATCCTCTTTGTGAGGTATTTCTGCGGCCTTTCCAATTGTTGTAGATGTCTTGTGATGTACATACCAAAAGGGCCATTGTACTCTATAATGAGCCTAATGAATGACGAGTAAAGTTGTATAGTACGTCGGCATAAATCAACATAAGTCATACAATATGATGCAGCCTTCATTTGTAACTAAACTTTCTTAATGTTTTTTTTTTTTCGGTCACTTACCTGTGTCAGACTACCTGCTAATTACAGTTGCAACTGATCGTGCCCTTGTCTGTAAATTTTGCTATAAATCCATTGATGTTAGTGTTGAATAGTAAAGCTTTTTGCTAACGTTCTGATTTTTAATTTCGGTGTTTTTAATGTGCTTTCCAGTATGCTGAAATATATTTCTCCTCTGAAATATAAAGGTAATGATTTTTAAGGAAGTAACATTGTCAAGAAAAATAGAGCCACATAAAAACACACAAAAATGTTCTGACTATTACAGTACTTCACAGTGAAATATGATGTAAAATGCACCTTGAATTAAGCATATGGGTTATAGAAGGCAAAACTGTATGGGATATGCACAATAATATGTAATATAATGTATTATAATATAATAAATATTTGTCATGCATGTGTGACAGAATTGAAATATTCAATGCATTAGCTTATTTAAATATGGCAAGCCCTCACAAAATGACACTGCTATATCTACTTAGCTTATAAGAAATATCAGATAAAATATTACAAATAAGTTTCCTAAATATAGAAAGGTCATTATTGTGTTGGGCAGCATAGCAAGAACTATGAGACTGGCCTATTGCAAAGTAATGCAACTGACTGTATTTTACAAAATATATTCATTTTCATGTTCATAATATGCTATAGTACTGAATGGAAGGGGCTAAAGAGAGAGAGGGACAGACAGACAGAGTGGGAGTATAAACGTCATGCCATTTAATGAACAGTGATGTGCTGTGTCATGTGTTTAATCTAGGACAATCCAAAAAGCAGTCAGTCCAGAAAAATCCTACTGCAACTGAGCTGTGCCACTCCTCCTTTTAAAGAACCGCTAGAGAAAATAAAGAGCAACTTAAAGGCAAACTAATCCCTAGCTAATAGCATACTTTCCATGCTAAGCAATGACAACAGATATTTAGCCAAAAAACAGAGCACAGAGTGTATCTTAGCAGCATTAGGCCCGCATTGCCAGAACAAATTAATTCCAGGTGTTTCTGAGGATTTGATGAAGTTGAATTTCATAGAGCTTTTGACTGAAACAAATCTTGTTTATTATGCTTTTCGTAGTGACAATTTCAGTCTTAAACGTGGTTTTAAAATGATTCCAACAGTAGACAAATAGGATGTAGTGCCGCGAAGTATCAAAAGAACCTAAAAAAAGAAGGCAACACATTCAAAACATCAACTATAATATATGTATTCCAAGAGAAATAATTTGTATTACATTCAAGAGTGTACCATCCAAATACTGGCTTGCCCTTAAATATATTAAACTTGGGTGTGCCTGTTCTGAGTTATTTCTCAGTTAGCATTCTTGATTGTTACTTGAAAATATTCAGCTTTTTTATCCTAATTTTAGATAAAGTGAAACTGAAATATCTAAGTGCTGTTTGTACAGGATAAGTGATATACTGTAACTTTACCTCTTTCAGATGGGAGCAAATTCAACTAAAGAGGCAGAAATGTATTTTCTTTATTAGTACATGGTGTCATAATCCAAAAATCGATGAAGTGAATTGCCCAATTATTGAGTGACATCGTGCTTATATGGAGACTAGCCCCTGTTCTGATTTCATCACTTCTGCAGTCTGTCATAAGTACACTGATATGATTATTATACTCTGTGTAGGCCATGGATTTGTAGGCCAGACTCTGCAGGTATATCTCTGTCACTGCATATTTGTTTAACCTTCTTTGTGTCTTTTACATTACCCTTACATAGATAGGTGGATTGACACATAGGCAGATAGATATAATAATGGACTTGGATAATGGTGTTTAAATAAATGTGCATATCCTACCTTTAGTAAAAGTATTTTATTAATAAATACACTGTATGTATCTTCAGGTTCTCTATAACATGTGTGTGAATTCTGGATTCCAAAACTCTAGAAAATAAAATGAAATTAAAGCAAAAAGTGAATTTTAAAATTTGCACTTTCCACAACCTGTTACCTATATATACTATTTTCAAGATCAGTGTACCATGGGCTATAGTGAACTTCAAGACACCTCATAGTTGGACATAATTTGCATTCACTCACATTAGAGAATGGATGACGTCTAGATCGCACCCAGATTTTAGAACAAATGTTCTCCAGCAGGGTGTTAATCTACAAGTAATTCCTGCTGAAAAACAAGTCTGCTGCTTCACGGCACCATATCAAGCTGCCGTAGAGCTCAGACTGAAAAAAATAATGGCACCATTATTTTACACCCCCTAAGCAGTGCTTTTGCTACATATTAAGAGGGAAAAAAATTTAAAAAGTATGTGCATGTGTTTGCCTATGTGTGACAGTGTATGTGTGTATGACAGTGAGAGAGATCGATCTTGCTATCATTTTATACTCACTAAGCAGCGCTTTTGCTGTTTAGCCAGTGTGAAAAGTAAATGAAACAGAAAAAGTGTGTGTGTGTGTGTGTGTGTGTGTGTGTGTGTGTGTGTGTGTGTGTGTGTATGTGTGTCTCTGCATATGTGAGTGAATTCATGCATAAAATTAGAAGAGACTGTGTGTGTGTGTGTGTGTGTGTGTGTGTGTGTGTGTGTGTGTGTGTGTGTGTGTGTGTGTGTGTGTGTGTGTGTGTGTGTGTGTGTGTGTGTGTGTCTCTCTCTTTGCATATGTGAGTGAATTCATGCATGAAATTAGAAGACACTGTGTGTGTGTGTGTGTGTGTGTGTGTGTGTGTGTGTGTGTGTGTGTGTGTGTGTGTGTGTCTGTGTGTGTGTGCGCACGCGCGTGTATGTGAGAGACCGGGACAGAGAGAAAATGAAGGGTGAGATCAAGAGCAATCGAGTGATCCCTGGCAACAGCAGCAGCACTTAAGAGATTTGTGTACACCTTGACCTCTTAGCTCAAGATATCTGGAAAAGCCTAAAATAAACAGGGGACAAAGGCCCAAAATAAGGACAAATTTTAAATGTTGCTGTTACAAATTTGTGTCAGCATGCATTTTCTGAAGCAAAGTTATGTGTATATGTGTGAGAGTAAGTAAGTGAGCTGGACCACTGACAGCAGCATCAGTAAAGAGGTTTGCATACCTCTGGGCCTTTCAGTTGAATCTGGATAAAGCCTAAAATAAAGGGAGAACAAAGGCTCAAAAATTGGAACAGGTTTTAATTATTGCTGGTATAAAATTACAAACTTGCTTAAATAAAAGGATTTGTGTTGGCATGAATTTTCTGAATGAAATAAAAGTCTGAAATGTATGTCATTATTTAGTAACTTCAATCTCTAATGACTGGCAACAAACCAAATGTTTTAGGAGTAAGCGACCCAAAAATAAAGTAAATACCTAGATATTTTTTTAAAATGTTATATTTTGGAAGTAAAATGCTTCCTCTAATGCCATTAACGTATACTAGAGCAAGTTTAAAACATTAGGCAGAGGAACTATTTTTCATCAAAAACATATAAAAAAATAATATTGTAAATATAAATAAATAAAGTAAAATGCAACAATTTTACAGACAATCCATTCTCTAAGCCTGTAATCACCTCCAGGCAGTATGTTGTTGTGGAAATAATGCCCATCAAGGGGTGTAGAGGCCTGATGTTGCAGGCATCTGGCCTCAGAACACCCCTGGGTGTGCGTTATTTCCACAATAACACACAACCTGTTGGGCATTATTGCTTGCTTGGCACCTGTAGGTCTATTCTTCTGAGGGTAGCATTTATGATTCTCAGAATTTCAGCCGACACCCACAGCATCAGTTAGTTGTTTAATCATAAAGTTGAATCCAGTTCTTCATGACATCAGGGACACATCATGCTTTTCTGATAAGTATTTTTACTAAGTTTCTTGTCCGACTTAACTTAAAGATCATACCTAATACCCCTACTGTTGATTGTGATGTTTTCTTCATGATAACTTTGATATCCACTACGTATGTATATTACCTCTTGTCAGTTACTCTGTATATATTTTTATGTATCTATTGCCTTTATACCATTAAGCCAACTCTGATATTCACATTGTATTTAATATATGTATATATTGCAATTTGTTATTCATCTTGTGTATAATGTCATGTACCTGTTGTTTTTAACCGAGGCTGAGACTCAAATAGGCCCACTGGGATCAGTGCTTTAACCTGTTTAACAAATTCAAAATAAAAAAAATAAAAAAGAAATAAAGTTCTTACAATTTAAAATGTTTTATTTCAGTTTTGCCGTCGATCTGTCTTGCTTCTGCCTCCACCACCTCCTTTTTTTGTCCTCAGTTTTTTTCTAGCATTAGTGTTTCCTCTAGCATATTTTATCTTTGCATTATGTGGCCAAATTATTTGAGGTTTAGTTCTATTATTAGATCTATCAGTGATCTATCAGTGAACACTCTGGGTTTATTCACTGATTAGATCTTATTGTAGTCAACAGAATTCAAAAATATTTTCTCCAATATCATGGTTCAAAAACATATTGATTTCTCAGTACACAAAACTACTCAGTAGTCCAACTCTTTTTTTTTTTTGACTACTCCCATTAGGGGTCACTACAGCGGATCATCTGTTTCTGTTTCTTCCTGTCCTCTGCATCTTGCTCTGTCACTCCAACCACCTGCATGTTTCATTCTCACTCTCACAGCATGTATTATTTATGGTAAAACCACAGCCTTGACTATACAATCCTTTATTCATAATGTCTCTGATCTTTAAAATCCTGCTCAGATATGTCATACCTTTTCTTCCAGGTAAGGAGACTTTTAATTTCCTGGTTACAGTTACCAACTGCAGAAGTCCTTGAGCCCAGGAAAATAACATATATTACTGCCTCTACTTTGCCTCCTGGTTATTTTGATTTCAGCATCCATTAAAGAGTAACAATATATGGTCTTGTGACACTCCTTTCCAAGGCTTGGACCAGTCAGTTATCCCATATACAGTTCTAGCTGTTACTTCTAATTTTATGTGCAGAGTCTTGAGGATGTAAATAAGGTGACTTGGTTTTCTCTATTTTTCTGCCAGCATGCCACAAACCATGGTCCACCCAGTCAAAGGCTTTAGAGTAGTCAATAAAACAGAATAAATATTTTTAAGGAACTCCAGTGCTTGTTATCCAGCTGATGTTGGCAATCTGATATCTGGTGCCACTGCCCCTTCTAATAATACAGTCTGATGTATATGGCTGCACTCAGTCCACATATTGTTGGAGTGTAACTTGAATAGCCTGGACCATTACCTTACTAGTATGTGAAAGACTTACAATTATGTGGACATTTACTCATTCGTTTTGTCTTCACATTTTTGAGGAATTGGAAAATAAACTGAACTTTTCCAATGCAATGGCCACCATGCCTTTTAAAAATAGAAGAGGGAATTCTCATGCTCCATATACTGACTGGCAAAAATGCAACACATATTCATATAGCCCAAAACTGAACTGTTCTGTAAGAATGAAGGCTGCTATTCTGCTGTTTAAAAAGAAATGAGGGAATTTTCCCGCTCCATCTGCTGACAAGAAAGACTTCCTACAGCTGAAAACCAAACAGTCCTGCAGGACTGAAGGCTCCCCTTCTGCTTTTTAGAAACAGCAAACATTCTTGCTCCTTCTACTGATGGGCAAAAATAATGCAAGTTACCCAGTGTACTGCAACGACCATTGTTTAGTTACAGTTACTTGCTTACGTGAGCTGAGTGTTTGAACTACACTTTTTCCTATATATACATGTTTACAAACTCTCTCAACCCTGAATAGTAAAATGAAGGATAGAAAAAGAAGTCTCTTGCAATACTATAGTCCTGCAATACATTAAACAATGTCTAATTGTGTACTAGTTAATTTCTGTTGTTAATGTTTCTCTTCTTCACCTGCCAACAAACATACCTCCATACAGACAGTAGTTATAGCCTCATGCATAGTCAGTAGGGTAACTTCTTACAGGAAACTCTGTAGGCTGCATAGAAATACAAATAAAACGAGTGCTACAGTGAAATAGCAGTCAATTCACTTACCAGCTAAGCTCACAGGATTCTTTCATAGCAAACTTTATTTTTTTTTTTTTGAAGCACTGACTGTTGTATGCATGCTCAGACTGGTCTTAATTCATTTATATGGCAGCTGGGGGCATCATCTTTTCATGTTTATCTTTACAGCTTGTATTGTATGTAATTTGTCATGTGGAGTCATGGACTAAAGCTGTATGACCCCTCACCCTCCTTTTCATAGCTGCTGAATTCCCTTCATAACCTCATGACCTTCCCCAGTCACCCCTAGTCACGCCCTTTGATTCAGTAGTGCTACAAGCACACAGCTCTGCAGATTATTGTTAAGTTGGCTCTCATTCTATACTTCTAGAAGCTATATCAGCCATATTTGTCTGTTTTATTCTGAGAACATGTCACTTTAAGTAGTACTGTCACATTACACGTTTAATGCAGAAGCCTACTGTTGATGTTGTAAGTTGCTAACATTGTTCTGTAATACTGTAGCTATTGTTTCAGTCAGTTCAGTTCCATCAAGAGTAGTATCTGCTTGCCCCATTCTGTACATATCCCATTTATGTTTAAGTGTAATACTGCCTTGTATTCTTCTTGGACTAAAGGCAAGCTCTTTATATAACGTCTCCCACAGAAGCACTAAGTATGAGAAGGGATAAAAGTACAAACTTCTTTCAACACTACAGCATTATAGTAAATTAACCAACTTCTAATTGTGCACTAGTTGATTTCTGCAGATCACCTTCCTCAGCTACCAACAAACATACCTCAGTTCAGCAAGCAGCCCCAAGCTCGGTCAGTAGGGTAACTTATTATAAGTAGCTCTGTAGGCTGCATAAAACTAGAAATAAGACAAGCAATACAGTGAAATGGCAGTCTATTCACTCAGCAGTTCAGTGGATTCTTTCATAATAAATATGATTTTGAGGCACTGGTTGCTCTGGGCATGCTCAGACAGGTTGGCTGCTGGTACTAAGGCAGTTGTTACCTGCTTTGCTCCCCTCTCACTGCCCCAGGCTAACTAATGTAAACACTCTGTGCCACTCCCACTAATCTCCACAAAAGGCCACTGTTTAAAGGTACAGATACAAATCTTCACTGCATTAAACTTAGTCATGTTCTATTTACCACGGGAACACCTTAGACAGCATACCCACTCCAAGTAAAGAATGTAATTGCAAATAATTCTCCCTACAACATTACCCACTTAACCTTACAATACATATCACTACCAACACCCTTCAATAAGCCACTCCTTCAGTAACTGCTTCCTACAAAAAGCTTTCTTTCACTCTCACTCTAAACCTCCCCATTGTCAAACTGTTGCTTCACTGTCTAAATTTCAACACTTCGTCTCTTTCTGTCCAAAATTATAATACCATCTCCAATAATAACCCTCCCTCAAACTTACACAGGACACCACCTATACCCACCTAAGCTTAACTCTCCACTTGTTCTGTAGTCCATGCCAAAACTATTGCTAACAAGCATTATCATATTGACACCTTTCTGACATCCCACTCTCCCAATGTATTAAATATTAAAGAACCACAGTTCAAAAATGATCACAATTACAGTCACCCTTTTCCATGGTTAAACTACAGATTTCATTCCCATCTGGAGAAAGGAATGGTGGTGTTATGTTCCTACATAAATCCGCACTCAACTTTTCTGTAATTCCCCAGCGCAAACCATCTAATAAATATAAGTCAAACTGGTTCTCACTAAACTGCCACAAAAGTCATCGCCCACCACATTGCACTTGTTATTGTCTAATTCTAACACCATCAGAAAGTTCAATGGTCTTCTGCATAGCATTTCAGTTGCCTCACCTTTTAATAAGTACATCCTTATCTTTGGTGACTTTAACCATAACTTTCTTGGCTTCTTGGTTAGAACTTTTTGCCTGCCTGAGACTACTCTGAGCAACTGAGACAACTAGACCTAAACTTAAAACAAATTGACAGTCACTTTGAGACTTTGTATAACCTCCCTCCCTTCCAAACTCTCTTCTATCACCATCCACTCACCATCCTTCAGTGAGCACTGTCTTCTAACATTCAACATACAAAACCTGAAAATCAAACACATCCCAGGCATGATCTCCTCAAGACCCAAGTCTCTAACAAACTTTCCAGACTGTAAGCCCAACTCTCCACTATAGACTGGTCACCCATACTTTGACTGACTGCAGTATAACTGCTAGCCAATTCTCTTAACTTCTCTTAACCCTTCATAGCACTCACTTATAGCACTCACTTCTTCGTAGTGTCTAGACTATTTAAATATACATACACTAAGTAGCTCATCAAATAATTGAAAAACCTTATGCAGCTCCAAGATAAAGCTTGGAAAATAAGAGTTCTTATCCATAAAGAGAGAACACTACACTAAGTTATGGAATATCACAAGCAATCCATAGGCACAAAGCCAAATACCTCAAATCTAAACAAGCCACACTTCTACACTCTCAACGCAATTCTAGCAAAAAAATACCCCTGAAAGAGCTCCTCCAAGGGAACTTTTTCTCACAAGGTTATATTGCCTGTCATGCCAGGATACTCGCACCTTCTGACTTCCTGAAAAAAATTCTCCAACCTATCCTCCACACATGCACACACACACAAAACATTCCTTTTTTTCCTTTCCAAATAGCGTACAACCACCCCCCATACCCTCCCCTATTCTACTTTGCTAAAATCACTGCCAAGCAATTTACTTCATTAGTTAAAACATTCTCTGTTAATTCTCCCTCTGGATCAGGCAACTTATCCCTTTGGCTTCTTTATCACTGAAGAGATTACAATATCTCCCCCCAAAATCTATCCTTAGCCTCACAACTAACACCAGGCCCAAAGTCTGGATTTCAGCCTTCACTAGACCTGTTCATAAAGATCAAAAAAACATTCCTATAAGAGGTACAACCACCCCATCTCCATACTTCCTACCCTCAGAAAAATACTTGGAAAACTAATTTGCAACCAGCTCACCCCATATCTGAAAAGATATCATTTGCTCTCCAACAAATAACATGGCTTCTGGACAGGAGGGAGTATATTAACTGCATTCTGGACTCTAATAGATGACATACTTACCAACATGGATAAATAAAATCTTCCTGGTGCCATTTTCATTGACCTGTACAGAACCTTGGACATGGCGGACCACTCAATATTACTAGCACAACCACTAGACATTGGCATCAGCACTGAAGCTGTACAGCGGTTCAATGATTTTGTGAATACCAGATCCTTTACTGGAAAGATAGTCTCCTCTCTATCACATACTGTCTATGCTCATACAGGCATACAGTAAAGATCATTACATACCCCAATACACTTTTCCATTTTTATAAATAAATTACCCCTTTACCTACCCCTGTTGCAACTATTCTTATAAACTGATGACATTGTTATCTGTAAATCCAACTCAGCACAACAGGTAATCCAAACCCAAGTACAAACTTATCTGTTGGACTTAAACCACTGGCTCACTTTCACAAAGCTTCTGCTTAACCCTCTAAAAACAAGGCTGTTCTTTTGCAGTAAGAAAAGACTTTCCAAAGTCCCCAGTTCCTATCTCCCATCAAGCATTTGACCAGCACAATAGCCTTACTAACAGCACCACTTCATCCAGATACCTAGACATCTGACTCTACGACTCTCTTTTCTTTAACTGTAAGGAGCAAATAAAAAAACTCTCCTTTTCTGGGTTCAAAATTATCTCAGTTCCATTCATTTCTAGCTATGGCAACCATTGGGAAAGGTGCCCTGCTTGCTAAAGTATAGCCTTCCCATGTCTGCCATCTCCTCTAGAAAAAATACATAAGCACTATAAACCTTATCTAATAAAATTTGCCACTTCATCAAAAATTACCCTTGTCTTGAGCACCATTGCCTTCTTTATCGAAGGTAAACTGGCATCCAGTACAAGTCAGATGCAACTCACTTCTGGACCGATCACCATCACCCCAACTTTCAACCTCTGAAGACAGGGTACAGAATTCCCTGTTCTCCAAACCCCACCTACTAATCTACATAGCCCTGCTTCTAGTTTCTTGGTATTTGTCCCAAAACTGTAGCAATCTGTTCTTTACTACCTCACCAACCATACTAACTATGCTAAGTTCAGGCCTTAATGCAGACAGTACCTGTTTGAGCAATCGAAAAGTAAATGCCAGAAGGCAGGCCATATCACTTAATCAACACCACTCTGCATTAGGTTAATATCCTCGCATGTCACCCCATTTACCCTGCTGTTTTTTAGTTACTACTGGGTTTCTGTTTTCTGTAAACATGGGCATAGCTCTTCCTTCTCCTCCGTGCTTGCTATAATATTACAGTTTTTACCCTTTTTATTCCTTGGTCTCCTTAGACTCTGTCTTTACCATTATGTATCTCTTACTTTATCTGCTAAACAATTTGTATTACCTCCTACAATTTCCAAGGCTAAACCTGCTTCTCACTATCTTCCTGCTTCTCTGATTCTACTTGTCTGCTTGTAAAAAGCATACATTTGCACAGTATCTCTCTATATCTGTGTCTAGTTTGTATTACCTTTGTGTTCCACTGTTGGTTGTAATTGTTACTTTTTTTTCTTACTATTTTTGAATGGTACCTGGGCTGAGTTTGCAATCGATCATGTTGTGATAAGTGCTCTACCCCAGTAACTAAAATATAAATAAAAATAAAATAAATGCATAAATAGATGTTTTTCAAATTTCCTATGAAATTATGAATAACACCTGCTAGGTTTCTCTCATCTTTTTTTTTTTATTGCTGAGGGGGTTTGCATATCTCAGTGAAGCTATGAGCTATACTGGGCCAACTATGTCAGACGTGTGATGTCATGGCAGAGAGGGAGATCAAACTAAGTACAGTCCACAAGATAAGTTAATAGCAATCTACTTGAGTATTTTTGCCAAGAAGACCTTATGGACAAAAACATAAAGCATGTTGAAATCATGCCAAAAGAGGAAAATACGAATGTTGTCAGTGAGGATTTACCACAATCAAATGTCATTGTTCTTCAAGAAGGAGGACTGAGAAGTGAAGTTTTGCAGTTATTTAATTAATAAAGTACCTACTTATGAAATGGCTTTGTCTTGGTCAGCAGTGGTGGAAAAGATGCTTTCCAGTCAAGGAAAGGGATTCCTACTGAAATGTCTGCACTCATAATGCAAAAAGCTGACAGGCAAAAACAACAATAACCACAACAAAAAAAAAACAGTGAAAATGTAGAAGAGTGACTATCGAACATGGAATTTGCCATCTTAGACTTAGTATATGTAAATCTCTGTATTATGGGAATGGGTCTTGAAATTTAAAAGGTTACCTGAGGAAAGTGTTGAGACAATTGTCAGTGATGTATAGGAACAAAATAATAATCTGATGTCTAATTCAGAAAATAACTTGGAAATGCCTAAAACATATTCTGCAGTCGTGGTCGCTGTCGCTGTATGGATGTGAAAAAGACAGCTCTGCTGAGGGGACAGAGTGTAGGCAACCAGTGCTGTTTATAACAACTAAACAGGATAGCCTCACTGAGATATGCATCAATCCTCTTTAGGTTTCTCAGTAACTTGCATCAGGGCTTAAATCCCCTTGGGACTGTAGCCATTTTATGCATATCAATAAAGGTTCCTTAGTCTTGTCTATAAGCACCATAGGATATTTTATATCCACTGAGATATCCGTAATTCAGGCAGATAGTACCTCAACTTAAACATTTCATCTGAAGGACATCAAACGTAGGAGTATATACCCCCTTATGCTATACTGAATTGTCAGTACTGAAATATAAATGGAAACATCTGGTGTGGGAATAAAATCCAGTCTTCAGATCTTCCAGCATCAAAATTGAGTGGACTATTCTAAAATAAAACACTGAAACCTCTAAGACATGTAGAAAAAAAAAAGAAATGAATTCAATCCAAACACAGTTGAATGATTTAGTGCAATAAGGAATGCACTCTACCCTGAACCTCTCTTCAATCCCAACTAAAGTGTACAATAGCATGGTCATAGAAACACCACTGTCCACAGGTACTCTGATTACCTGTAGTGTTCACATTCTTTTCTCAGTATACTGCTCAAGGAGGAAAAAAAATAGAGTTTCTTGTATGTCAGGAATGGATACACACATTAACATTCTGCAAAATGGACGTCCTAAGGATAACCTAAGGACATAATAAGAATGGTTACCTGGTTACCTTGGATGAGCCTGAAATTGGTCAGTATTGATCAGTGCACTTTCCCAGGAAACAAATATAAATAAATAAATAAAACCTAATCCATGCAGATGCTGTCTAGGTCTTTGTATTTTTTGGTTGACAGACCCTTTTGCAATGAAATACTGTTTAAAGATGAATCGGTTTAAAAACTTTTGTGGGGATATGCATATATTCCTCATGATTCCTTGCAATTAGGACAATCTGTATCAATCTATTTTTGTCATTTTGAATTTAAAAGCAGGAGCAGTGGCCCCTGCAGTAACTTTTTCCTCAAGACTAATGCTTTATTATCGCCTGGCATTTTCTTGTTTATATAACCTGGGATTATTTCATTTATATTGTTAAAATTATATGGTCATATTGAAGTCACTCTAGGCATTGCTGCCTTAGTTGACCACCTCAAGACTACATCTCAGCTACCAGTGAAAATTGAATTTAGCTCAGTCAAATTGCCACTTAAATCCTTATTAGCTGCTGGCTGCCCTATTTGATTTGGACTAGTTGCTGTAGCATCTGACTGCTTTCTTTCTGCCAGCTGCTAACAGCTCAGGAAACTAGGTGGAACACTGTCATCTCTTGTTCACATGGCCCAGATTCCACACTATATTCTATATTGTATTTATTTTTTATTTATTTCACATTTATTATTAACTGGGTTAGTCCAACTGAGCAGATATTGCCCATTTTCAGTGGAGACCCGAGGGCAAAAGCTCCAATAAACTGATATATACATAGTAACACAAAAGTAAGTATAACAGCATATTAATAGAAAATAAAAAAAGCATAGCAAAAAACAGTGTAAAAAGATACATATATACTATGGTTGAAAAGCATTTACCTTACAGAATTGGAAGAGTGATATTTTGGTGATACATATATCAAAATAGGCAATTACAAATAGTGCCAGAAGGATTATGCAATTACCAGTCAGGAATTTCAGAGGTTAGGTAAATTTGACTAAGACTGAGAAGTTATGCAGCAGGAGGAAGGTGGTCAGGTGGGATCCTGGCATGGGCAGAACCAGTTAGTTTGGAAGAATACTTTTAGTTGTTTCTTGAAGCTTGTTCATGCCATTTATTATCCAGTGTTCTACACCCAAGCTTCATACTGTAACGTTTCTATTTTTTAGGATACTAAACATACAAAAAGGGATACTGTGGATGTGGTGCAACATATGTGCAGCCTTTAACCAGGCGAACTTTGTAGAAGGAACGTAAACATAACAACTCCCATATACAATATCCCTGTATTTTAAATATATATATATATACATATCCATCCTTCAGTCCATCCATCCAGAACCCCTTTTTCCCATTTTGCATGAGATAAGAGTGTCACAACAATGGTGGCAATCCTCTAGAGCCAATGTTCACACAATCAGATAGTTAGCCCTGTTGCAGTTGTTCCTCCATACCAAATGCATATCTGCTAATACATACAGACAATTTATTGTAGCCAGTTCACCTACTGCGTGTCTTTGGAATGTAGGAGGAAATGAAAGCACCAGAGAAAACCTACTTGGACACAAGGAGGACATGCAGACTCACCACAGAAGGTATCCCAGTCGCACCAGAGAATACACACACACATAGGTAATATTTTATATATATATATATATATATATATATATTATATATATATATATAT
The DNA here is from genome assembly GCF_019279795.1 of Protopterus annectens. Lineage (NCBI taxonomy): Eukaryota > Metazoa > Chordata > Ceratodontiformes > Protopteridae > Protopterus > Protopterus annectens. The sequence continues at coordinate 837,614,963 of NC_056725.1, read as the reverse complement.
ATATATATATATATATATATATATATATATGTATATATATATATATATATATATATATATATATATATGTGTGTGTGTGTGTGTGTGTGTATATATATAGATATATATATATATATATATGTAAAATATTATCTATGGATATTCACTAGAGTGGCTTATGTGAGAGAATTTAATGTCACGGTGAGTTTTGCTACAATGTATTTTGCTTTTTTTCCCACTTTTTCTTCACTGAGGTGTGACTGTGGACATGGCTTACATAATTTCAGGGGTTGTGAGAGGCTTGCTCCCCACATCAGAGGGTGTAGAGCGGCTTGATCTCACAAAAACAATGTATCCAGCATGTAACTAATGTAATATATGTATATTATGCACATGTTGTGAGATAGTTCACTAATAATTTGGATGCAGGCTTAACTCTGATAAGCAAGACACTTGGCTTTTTATATAAAAATGTTCTTCTTTAAAACACATTTTAATAAATGGATTTCAGTCTTCAGTATCATAATCTATTCTTGAACTATCTCCTCGGTTTCTTTAGTGGTCTTGCAGTATAAAGTAATTAGTATGTCAAATCATTTTGGACATGTGGTCTTTCTTTTGGGGAACTTCTCCCTGTAGTACAGCTTCACTTGGAGACACAACCCAGGTTGTATCTCTCTGCCTCTCTTGATCATCACAATTCTGACAGATTCTAATTTCTTGTGAGAAGACTGGCTGTGGCACCCCTGGTTGATTCTTGAACTTCAAGGTATTTGTATGGCACAAGAGTCTACATTTTTTTCTGTGGTACTTACTACCTTTGCCACTAAGCAACACTTTAGCTTAACAGTGTGAACTTTCACATGCCTTCTGTTTTCTTTCATTGACTCCTACTTGCAGGTCTAGTAGTCTCCTAAAGTTTTTGTTTAATAAGTAGTTATTTTCTGCTGACTTCTTTCAGGCATTCCCACACTTTGTGTTACACTGGTTTTTAGGCGTCACGGGGTTAACTTTCTTTTTTCTTTCTACCCATTAATGGTTGAGGAGGTGCAAGAATGCAACAAAGCAATCCCATATTATGATCCTTGTAGTTTTTGCTATTGCGCCTTCTCATTAGATTTTTTCACAGGATAATTCATACCACTTGCTCATTTAAATGCAGAGACTGGACTAGGCATTGCATATTTGAGTTCCAACTCCTACTAAAATCTTTTGAAAGTCTTGACTTTTTTTTCAATATCTGGCATCCTGTGTCTTGAAACTGATTTTAATACACTAATCACATTCTCACTTATTATGCCTACACTGATTATTTCAGGAAACCTGGAATAATCAGCCATGCCTATGAGATGCATAGCTTTTTAAAATGGAACAAATCAGTGTCCAGGTCTTCTACAAATGTTCATCTGCTTTGTTGGCCTTTTAATCCCCTGTCACTAAGACATCCTGTACTCCATATAACCCTCAGAAGAAGCTTCCTGGTGTCCACCTGAGATCATCCTAATGAACCTCATCCTGTGTTGTGATCAGTGGTTTCAGAAGTGGCAGCTAAGTGATGAGGAAGACATCATACTGGTAGTCATTGAGGGTTGCTTAGATTTTTCCTTTGGGCTTACATGCTGGTGCCCCCAGCAATCTGCCTTTATTTCCCCATAGTGCTGCCCCACTGCACATGCTGGATGTAACTGCTGTATTATGCCTACTTTGGTGAGTGAAGACATCTCAGCCCAGTTGTGGCTTATTTCTGAGCCGTTTTCTTCTGCTAAAAGGCAGCAGTGCTGGAGAACAGGTTGACATCCACCCACTAGAATGGGCTAACTGGACTGGCCTGCTTTACTCTTACACTCTGCCACCAACTCCTCCATTTTCTTGGTTGTGAACTGATCCCTGGTTGTTTGGATGCCAGTCAGGGGTTTAAATCCCTGGGCCATGAAGCTGCCGTACTGGTGATGGACTTCATATACTTTTGAACTGAGGGGTATGAAATCTGGTTCCACTGCAAGAAAGTTCACTTCATCAATTTCTGAAGCAACTTTGAGGTGTAATTGCTTGACTGAGGTAACTTTTGTTTTTTTTCTCTTTTGATTTTTCTCCAAATATCTTTATTATATTTTCACATATGACAAAGGCAATAATAATTAGACTTAGCAAGGCTTTACTATGTCTAGGCAATTCTGATTCCATAGCATAACTAAAAAAAAATCATCTCCCCAGACAGTCCAATCTGCTCCCCCAGCGTCTCTGACAGAGTGGTCTGCAAGAAATCCCAAAAGTCTGCCAACTCATTACATTTCCGACTATCTCTTTCTTGCCCATTACACCTCCAACATTCGCTATCCACCGAAGGAAAAATTCTTTGGAGTTTACTTAGGGGTATAAAATATCTATGTAAACACTAAGAAAGGATCCTAAATCTTCTAGACTTTGTTGTGTAATTGGGAGACAGACATATATTCTACCCATTGTCTCTGTGAATTGCTTATCCAGTCTCTTTTCCCAATCCTTTCTAAACTCCTGTGATTGATTCTTATAATTTTCATGCAATATTTTATATGCCTTACTAATTATTCTTTTTTAATGGCAGCTTCTGTTCTAGATTCCATTAAAAACTCTGCCAAATGTTGGACTTTCATTTTGGAGCCCTCTATTTCTTTCTCTTGGCCTATACTCTGATATCAATCCTTAACAGAGAAGGGAATCTCTAACCTGCAGTCCAAATAAATTCTTGGCCTCTTTGACAGAGTTGACTTTTGCATCAAATGTTTTCTACAATTAAATAGGATTTAATATATGTTAGTATTTAACAAAATATTGTATGTATTTTTAACATTATTCAATTAATGTGTTGTTAATGACAATACATTTATTGTTTTTTATGTAATATTTGATTTGTATTCAATTGTGTATTTATTGACAATTAAGGTCATGTGATTTATTTAATTAATTCATTTTGTATTTAAATAACTGTGCGCTTAGTGATAACTGTTCTGAAGAAGTTCATGTTTTATTAAATTTGAACGAAACGCGTAAAGAAAGTTTTCATCCTCCTTGGCTTTCATTCATCTACGCTGTGCTTTGATTTGTTTTACTTTGGTTTGGTTCATTTTTGTGGTTCACAAGAGTTGACTTTTAAGCAAAAAATGGAATTTCAGCATCTGTGGTATTCATTGCATGAGTAGTCACAGTCATATTTCTTTTTATAATCTCGGTAACCAGTGGTATGTTTGTGATGCCCGTGCCCTGGCCCAGCAATCAAGGAGCCTCAGTCCTCACCAATAACACCAGTGAGAGGCTTCTCATATAGGAGGAAAGGATAATAAATACAGTAAAGTGCAATTTCCCTTAAGAGCACACAGAGATCATAGTCAGTCCGGGGCTGGTCGCTCCCTTGCTCACCAGGTCCCCAATAAGACTCCCCACTGGCACAGCTATAGGGTCCAGATCTCAGCCCAGTGGGCAAGCTAAAACCTCCAGCACCCTCTCTGTCCAACTAGTGCTTCGTGTCCCTGCCCAAGTAGCTGACACACACACACACACACACACACACACACACACACACACACACACACACACACACACACTTTGAGAAGAGTTTATACAACCACACAGACACTCCTGGGAAAGGCTGTACAGGTTCTTCAGCAGTGCCCCTTTTACCCAGACTATATGGTAGAAACTGCCACCACCCCGCTAATATTTATCAGCTACCCAAAGGCCCTTAAAAGGGTGTCCAATTATTACTGTGTAATATTATCCAATTGGTAGTATAACTAAACAGTTAAGGCTTATTAGAGTGACTTGGTACAGGATCACAATATACATGCAATGTACCCTTAAAGCTTAACTTATCTCTACACAAAACAGCCACAGTTGAAAGGTTTTAAAATATTTAATAATAAATAATAAAAAACACAATACAATACTTTTTACTACACAGTGTTAGTCAAGAGTTCAGAGATCACAGAGAAATGCCTAAAATAATTCAGTAGTACAGTTCTGACATCACAGAAAAACACTTAGTCTAATCTTTCTAGTTTCTAGCTATTTCTAAGAAAAAACACAAGTCTAAGATAAACTTACATATAGAGCAAAGGCAGTGCTGAGTTGGATGGTCGAGACAAAAATGCTTAATGCTTTCTTATTCTCTGTTTTTAAAATCACATTCCTGGTTCACATTGCATCATTCTTCACACTTTCCTGGGGTTCCCAGGCTAACAGGCTATATTCTTTAGTAAGCTCACACCAGGTCAGGAAGCAAAGCCATTAAGGACATTGATGCATGCAAATTCTGGCCATTAAATCTGGCCTTAAAACAATATCAAGAATTCCTTCATCTAGACCTTTAGGAGCTGTGTTTACATCAAAGGGTCACAACATGCTTTACTTGGTCAGTAGAGTGCACTGTCGTTACATTTTTTCCAGTTCCACATGTAACACTCTTTTTACCATTTAATACAACAAGCCTATGGTTTACATTAATATTTACAGATGACAGAATTATCAATAAAATTCTAACTGGCTAGGCTGGCAGCCTTCACCTATCTTCACCCAGCCTTCACATATCCCCCCCTGGAGAACTCATGCTAGTTTTTCAAATGACCCTTGAGAAATGCTGCTTGAGGGAGTTAGGTCTATCTGAATATACCTTACCCCATTCCCTGTCTTCAGAGCTCATCTGCATTGGCATTGCTAATCCCACTGCAGTGCTGCATGGACGTATATACTTGCAACCCCAGGCTCCATCTTAGCAACTTGGCATTTTGCTGGCTGGCTCTGTTTAACCATGTTAGGGGGTTGTGATCTGTCATAACAGTGAATTTCCTTCCATACAGATAAGGCTGAAGTTTCTGCAGTGCCCACACTATGGCTAGAACCTAGTGCTGCCATCCTTCTTTGTCAGCAGCACCACTGGGGAGGCCCAGGGACAGTTGGACTCTTGAATCACCCCTAGTTCCAACATTTCCTGTACCTCCTCCCTCAGAGTCTGTTTGACTCTCTTAGGCACTCTATAAGGGGCCTGCCTAATAGGCCTTTGGGGTCCTGTATCCACCTGGTGCTGCCCCAGGTGGGTGCACCCTGGTTTCCCAGTGAACATGTCCCAAAATTCCTGCAACACTGCTTGGATTTCTTGAACCTGGGTAGGAGATAGCTGCTGGGACATTGCTACCCCTTCCACTGAGGTGTCAGCCTGAGCCTCACTGAGGAGATCAGTCCCCATATCTCCCTCAGACCTCCTCCTGCAATCCACTGCAAAAGCTCAGCACAAGGGCCACCCTATTATGGTAAATTTTCATCATGTTATCATGGTACAATTTGTGCCCCTGCCTTCTGCCTAGCAGTTCCACTATGTAATTAACATCACTTGCCTTTCTTATCACCTTGTAGGGCCCCTACCAAGCTGCTTGCAACTTGTTGTGTCTGACAGGAATGAGAACCATTACCTGCTGCCCCACAGCATACTCTCTAGCTTGAGCATTCCTCTCATACCACACCTTTTTCTGTTGTTGGGCTTCTGCCAGGTTCCCCTGGGCCAAGCCCATGAGTTTCCTGAGCCTTGCCCTGAGGTTTAGGATGTATGCCACAACAGACTCCTTGTGAGACTTGCACTCACCTTCCCACTCATCTTGAATTAAATCTAGAGGTCCCCTCACCCTATGCCCATACAGCAACTCAAAGGGTGAAAACCTGTGGATTCCTGCAGAACCTCTCTGTAAGCAAACAGATGGGGCAAATGTTTGTCCCACTCCCTCTTAAACTTATCTGCAAATGCCCATAGCATGGACTTGATTGTAGAGTTTAACCTCTCAACAAGACCGTTAGTCTGGGGATGGTATGGGTGGTCATCATGTACTTTACCCCACAGGACTTCCACAGACAAGCCAGCAGGTCTGACATTAAATTAGCACCTCTGTCAGTCAGTATTTCTTCTGGGAAACCTACCCTGCTGAAAATCTCTAACAAAGCATTTGCCACCTGTCCTGCCTCAGTGGAGGACAAAGCCACTGCCTCAGGGTATCATGTAGCATAGTCCACTACCACTAGATTATACTTTTTCCCTTTGGAACTTGGGGTACCCAGAGGACCCACAATATCCAAAGCTGCCCTCTGAAATGGATCCTCAATCAAAGGCAAAGGCATCAAAGGACCTTTCACCTTGTCTCCTGCCTTGTCTATCTTTTGGCACTGCTCACAGGTCCTGCAGTACCCTGTTACATCTCTGGAAATTCCAGGCCAATAGAAGTTCTGCATAATACGCCTCTTTGTATGTTTTATGTCCATATGACCTGCAAAGGGAATACAATGGGCTATGGCTAGAAGAGCCAGATGGTAGGCTCTAGGCACTACCAAGTGCTGTACTCTCATACCTTCTAGCTCTCCCTCAGGGGTCCACTCTCTGTATAGTAACCCTTTGTACCAGTATACAGATTCCCCCTTTCCTTGAGAATCAGTTGCCTCCCTAGCTACCTCCCTCAGGCCTTGAAATGTAGGGTCTGAGAGCTTTGCCTGTTTCAACTCTCTCCTTGTAACCCTTCCCAGCTCCCCTTCCACAGGAAGTCTGGCATCCTCTGACAGTGGTGACTCACTGTCAGCCTGGGTACTTCTACTCACCTCTATCTTTGCAGTCACTCTGTCCAAGGGACCATCAGAACCCACAAACAGCTGTGGCTCATATTCAGTCTCACTGCTACATAGTAGCTCCTGCCCTGAAGTAACCACCTCACCAGTCCTGGCTGTAAGTATGCAGTCTGTCTGGGTTTTCCCCAGGCTACCAGACCCACATGCTTGTCTCATAGCCTGACTGCGTGTAACTGCATAAGCAGATGGTACTGCCTCATCCAAATCCTTCCCTATCAGGACATCTGCAGGATGGTAGTTTGGTACCCCTGTTGTCTCAAGGCAACCTGCTATTAGCATTTTGTCTTTCCCATTTACTGGCTCCCTCACCTTTTGTTCCCCACCTTGCCTCCATGGGCACCTGTATGCCACATGTCCCCACTGGTTGCATTCCAAGCATTTAACCCTAGCTCCTGGACATGTACCTGGATTAGTGGCTTCCCCTGCTACTAGCATATTCTGTTGGGGCTGTCTGTGCTGCCCACCATGGGTTCCTTTAAACCCATGAGCAGTACTGGGGTCCCTTTCCTGTGCAGGGCTGCACTGCTTGCCAGGTTAGGTCTCCCTTCTTTCCCAACTCATATGAAGTGACACATTGTCTATCAGCTAACCAGATCCTTATGTCCACAGGCAAAGTGCTAAGGGCTTGTTCCCTCAACAAAAAAGTCTGCCAGCCCTTTAAAAGTGGTGACCTGACATCCACTCACCAACCTATAGAAATAAGTGCTCAGTTCAGCAACATATTCACACTCACTTTCATTTGCCTTGCATCTATGCTCACAAAACTTTTTACTATACATTTCAGGTGTTAGCTTAAACAATTCTAAAAAGCGATTTTTAACAGCAGTATAATCAAAACACGCAATGTCAGACATTTTTGACAAAACAGTTACAGCTTTACCATGGAGTAAGGGGTCAGAAACCGTACCTAGAGCCTTTGGTCAACACTGTACTGTTTGCATACCCTCTCAAACATATGGATGAAACTATCAACATTATCCCCCTCTTTAAATTGCAGAAGAAATTTACTGAACTTTTGTGCTTCTGGGGTCCAGTTACTCCCTTCCCCATTACCTCCATGACTCTGGTGAAGAGTCAGCATTTCCCTCTCATGCCTCCTCTGCCACTACTTTTCCTCGGCTTCTATCTCCAAATGCCTGGCCTCTAACTCAAGTCTCTTTAGCTCCAGATGGATTTTTAAGTCCTCTGCAGAAAAATTGAGCTGTCCGTTCTCTGAGGGTATTATATCTCCACTGCCAGTCTGATTGTCCTCCTGGTTGCTGTTTTCTGATGCAGCTGTAACCAAGGCTGCAGTCAGGTCTGCCTTAGTCAGGTTTCCATGTACCAGACCCCTAGCCTGGCACATCTCTGCCAGCTGGCTCCTTGTCAGCTTTCCATACCCCTCTGCTGACATGCTGCCTGCTCACCCTGACTAACAAAGCTAACAAAAGAAATAAAACAATTGTGCTCTGAACTCTGAGTATTCACTGTGTGGCTGATTTAGAGTACAAAACACCTTCAATGCTCACTGTACACAAGCTACAGGAATTAACTCTGCCCACACCACTACAAGCCAATTAGAGATTCCAGCTGTACTCAGTTGCATACCGCCTACTCAGAGGTGATCTCTGCCTGACATATAAGGCCATGTCCAACCCAAAATTGATGGACATGCTCCATCTAAAGAAAACCATATCCCCTTGAGCCACACGCTCCAGGGATCTAAACCTCACCACAACAATAAATAGGATGTGCTGGAGGGATAGATTCCTGTCCCAGAGACTTCCCATGCTCTGGAACAAGATTCCAATCTACATTAGGCAGAGCTCCTCGCTAACCCTCTGCAAGAGAAACCTTGACAAGTGGATGAGTAACAGAAAGTTTACCTCAGGGATCACTTCAATGGCTCTGCTGGCCAGAGGCACAGGGAACTAATCTAAAGGGGGGGGGCGGTGAAAGCCAACACATTCCAGCTAGGCTTATAAATGCCTTCGGGCAGATAGCCTAGTACCTACCTATGAACTACCTATGAACCTAAGTATTTGCCAACCAATTAATATGTGGTGTGGATATCCCACCACTGTCACCAATTAATATGTGATGCCCGTACCCTGGCCCAGCAATTGAGGAACCTCAATCCTCACCACTAACACCAGTGAGGGGTGTCTCATATAGGAGGAAAGGACAACAAATACACACAGTAAAGTGCAATTTCCCTTAAGAGCACACAGAGATCACAGTCAGTCCAGGGCTGGTCGTTCCCATGCTCTCCAGGTCCCCAATAAGACTCCCCACTGGCACAGCTATAGGGTGCAGATCTCAGCCTAGTGGGCAAGCTAAAACCTCCAGCACCCTCTCTGTCCAACCAATGCTTTCTGTCCCTGCCCAAGTAGCTGACATACATGCACACACACTTTGAGAAGAGTTTATACAACCACACAGACACACCTGGGAAAGGCTGGCACAGGTTTTCCAGCTGTGCCCCTTTTACCCAGACTATACGATAAAAATAATTGCCACCACCCTGGAAATATTTATCAGCTACCCAAAGGCCCTTAAAAGGGTGTCCAATTATTATGTGCAATATTATTATCCAATTGGTAGTATAACTAAACAGTCAAGGCTTATTAGGGTGACTTGGTACAGGATCACAATATACATGCAATGTACTCTTAGAGCTTAACTTATCTCTACACAAAACAGTCACAGTTGAAAGATTTTAACATATTTAATAATAAATAATAAAAAACACAAGACAATACTTTTTACTACACAGTGCTAGTCAAGAGTTCAGAGATCACAGAGAAATACTTAAAATAATTCAGTAGTACAGTTCTTCTGACATCACAGAAAAACACTTAGTCTAATCTTTCTAGTTTCTAAAATTCTAAGAGAAAACACACGTCTAAGATAAACATATAGAGCAAAGGCAGTGGTGAGTTGGATGGTCAAAACAAAAGTGCTTAATGCTCTCTAATTTTCTCTGTTTTTAAAATCACATTCCTGGTTCACATTACATCATTCTTCACACTTTCCTGGGGTTTCCAGGCTAACAGGCTACATTCTTTAGTAAGCTCACACCAGGTCAGGAAGCAAAGCCATTAAGGACATTTTTGCATGCAAATTCTGGCCATTAAATCTGGCCTTAAAACAATAGCAAGAATTCCTTCATCTAGACCGGGTGGAGCTGTGTTTACATCAAAAGGTCACAACATGCTTTACTTGGTCAGTAGAGTGCACTGTTGTTACATTTTTTCCAGTTCCACATGTAACACTATTTTTACCATTTAAGACAACAAGTCTGTGGTTTACATTAATATTTACAGATTACAGATGGCAGATTTATCTATAAAATTCTATCTGGCTAGGCTGGCAGCCGTCACCTATCTCCACAGTGTTATTCAATAACCTTTTTGTGAAAAGGAAATTGTGATGGTTTTCATGTGTATTTGTATATATATAGGTATGTACTGTATAAAATGTCAGTCAGCTGTCTTTAAACCTACACTGACTGTGTGTTAGCATATTTACTACAGTGTCTGTTATATGTCTTTATTCACAACTACAAAATTGGTACAGCACAAGCTATAAAGTGATGTTTTGTATTGAAATGGATCCATCTTCATCACCTCTTTGTTGCACCTTTCCCTCAGAGGAGGGTATGACCAACAGATTAAAAGAGTTGAAGGTGTTTTTAAACTTTTCAGTGTTACCCAGTTAAGGTCAGTCTTTCTACATTCTTGCTTTGTACTATCTGGGACATATCCAAGCCTTCACTTCAGAGTCAGTGAATGGTTTGTCAGAATCAATTTTAGAGCATCCAAAAGTCATTCTCCAATGACCTTGTCAAACACCTCCCAGCTCAGATGTTCACTTTTGCAACTACTGCAACTTCTGCCTTCCCAAATTGTCAGTTACTATCACTAATATATTGTGATTCCCTTGCTAGCATTGCATGGAGGGCTTTTTGTTAAATATTTGAACTTCTCTCACTGCTGAAGTCCACTAGTGGTTCCTAGGGTTACACCACAACAAGTGCTTGATCACCTTTTGGCCACAGTTTCTTTCTGGTGTCTCAAATGTTGAGGTTTTGAACAGAGTCCATTCAGACTCTATATGCCTAAGTTCCCCAGGTATCCAGGAGAAGTTCTTTTGGAGATGGGAGTTGAATTCTTTCTACACTGAAGCAATAGTTAGGCACACCCCGGACATCTTTTATACATGGTTTGACTTCTTGGGTCTGCCTAACCATCTTCCCAGCTATATGACACAATAGATCAACACATGTTATGACTGAAGTGTCTAGGACATACAGCATCAGGTCTGATGGCATTACTACAAAGTCAATCATTGACATCTATGTCAAGGTGCTCTAGAATCAAATATTTTTAAGACCATCCTTGTGTTTGAACATGGTATTTGTTATGGATGATCCATGACTAGTAAAGAAGTCCAGCAAAAGCTCACTACTTGGGCTGAGCTCAGGCAAGATGTCTTCCCAATAGCCTCCTTTCTGGGTTTCCCAATTACATAAATGTTAAGGTCTCTCAGTAGAACTAAGTAACATACCTCTCAACCTGGAATCATAAAAAATCTGGACAAAGGGCCACAAAAATAGGTACAAGTGGCCAAAAATCTGTATAATGATTAACATAAAATTTGCATGCATAATTATGTAACTCCACCCACTGCAACTGATTTGTGGGATACCAACTTTTAAACGCAAACTGAAGAACAGACAAAATATTAAACACAAAATAAACAGAACAATAGTGTTTTAAATTAAAACAAACTGCAATTAAATAGAGAAAACACAAGAAACAGTGTGCAACACATTAGCCAAAAAATGTAAACCAATCACAGAGCATCTTCTAGTTGGCAGGTCTAGCTGATTAAACATTTTCATGCACTGCTAGCCTTGAGTGAAAACCTTATTCCTTAGCTTTCCCACAATTCAAATAGAGTTAATGCTTTTGCAGCCAAATAATGCAAAACAAATGTTTGCTTACTGACCCAAATCAAAACATTTCTTAAGGAATTAAAAGGACAAAAATTAAGGTAAAGCAACACATTTAAAGTAAAACAAAATGTAACCAAACAAGAGCAAATGACAAAACAAAAAAAAAAATGCAAGTATGTGAACTATAGATCAATAAATCCAAAATAAACATTAAGCAGATTTATCCAGCAGGTATTATGATTTACAATGTTAGCTGTCAGGTGTCACATTTTAAACCATGCCCCATTCTGCATGCCTTAAATTGAAAAGTTAGGTTTTGAGTTCCTAATGTAATTCAAACAGGGCTAATATTTTCCTGTCAAAAAATGCAACGCAAATGTTTGGTAATTGGCTACAACTGAGTACTTTTTTTTAAAGCTAGATGAAAAAACAAATTAAACTTAAAACTCTGCAATGCGTATACTACAGGCTTCCAAGATATTTACTGTTTGTGAATGCAGAGCTATTCTTGTTTGACTAAACTGAATATTTAGTGAATTGCAGAGATTTGTGTACCTAAACATCATGACAGACACTTTCCACTTCTCATCAGCTGCACTAGCTAAGGACAAAAATGAAGTACAGCACGCAGGAAACTAGAGATTAGAGTATTATGTCGCTGCCATAAGTGCAATTGCAAATGGGTGATATTAACCACAGCATCTGAAATTCTTAACTCTATCAATCATATTGAAAAGCATTGTTGCCTGGGGGAGTAGGGCAATCTCCTACCCACTCAGACATGGGGAACTGTCGCCAAGTCCTGTTATTTATATATTTCAAGGGGTCTACCAAATATAGTTGAAAGACCCAAATGTCAACCAGAAAATGTTGATATTTCAAACATTGACATGACACTAAGCATGCACTAAGCAACAACCTTGGCACAGGCAAAAAGTAAAACTTAAAAATACTGAACAAAAACATTGCACCCTCCCCACCTCTTACTAATTATATGCACTAACTCAGAGATTGCACAATATGGTAGAAAGGGCATGTTCCTCAACCCCTGAAAATTGTGTGATCTTGCACACCTGTCAATAGTCTGCCTAGTTGACCAAAGTTTGATAAAATTCAGTGCTCTCATTTTAAAGTCACTGTTTGTCAGGGTATAAAGAATTCCCTGAGATACCACAAATCAGTCTTTTAATATGAATCATGGCAATCACAGATTAGTGAATACACACAAACGTCTGTCACTGTCTCACATTCCAGCCCTATAATCATTATATTTTATTGCATTGTTTTAGCAATAAGCAGGTGGTAAACAGAAACATGATTTATTTTTAAAGATTTCCAAAAAAAAAGTCCTACCTAATTAAAAATAGTAGCTCGTTATATGCAGAATATAATCTCCTGTGGTAAAATGCTGATTTTAAACCATTTCAGAGAAAAAAACATCAATGATAAGCTATGAAGATCAAAATCAAAATCAGTGTAGAAAACTTGTATTTGTTCTAGACAACAGGAATATAATACAAGTAATGGAGCAATCTCTCAACTTTAAATGTTGGTCAGAATGTACAGCTAAAGGATAAGGAAATGAAAATATGAACGTGTTAGGTATGGTCACAAACCAGGGTGGCCCTAGTAGAGAAGAGACAGAGGGAAGTTTTCTGTGATGTGTACTTGACTACTACATACTCATTAGCATCATGTATTAAAAGAAGAAAAAAAAAAAAGACTGAAGCAAAGTAACACATCTGAGATAACACATTAGAGATTATTTTTTTTACATTTTGAGCCTGTTTCGTTTTCTATCGGTACTGCCAGTGACTCGTGTCACATGCACAGAGAAACACACACACACACACACACACACACACACACACACACACACACACACACACACACACACACGCACGCAGGCACAAACCTCAAGCATGCATTTTGGCAGTTAACACATTCAAGAAAGTGCCAATAAAAAGCAATGCAATTAAAAGAGACTGAGATGCAGAATGAAAATGCAGAGAACAAGTGGTTATGAGTCATAATTAAATCTGGACATTCTGTGAAAATCTGGACGGTGAGCTACTGAGCTTGCTATGCTATAAATGATAAATCTAGTCATGGACTAGTCACTTTTTTTATTATTTTACCTGCTGGAGGATGAAGTTGAGCCGCAGGAGCATGAGATACATTTTCTCATTCTCTCCACCTTGAGTGACCTGTCCTTCCTGATTCCTGGCTACTCTGTGTCCGGGCTTCAGATTTCTGGAAGTGGGACACTGGGAGTGCAAGACAGTAGTCAGAAGAAAGTTAAGAAATCCCTCTCAAGTCCCAATACATTCACTGAATCAAAGTACAAATGTATGTAGACTGAGTTGACGTAAACACTCAGCTGAATTTCGTCTGGCTGGCAGTCTGCCACATGAAGCTAACGTCATTGTGCACACCCCTGCGTGTGACGACGTCAGCAATAACTTTGGGGGTAAAAAATTAAAAACAACTGGGACATTTGTGAATGAAGGGGGCCACTCAGGAATTCGTGGCACCCTATTATTTTGCTTTCAAAAGTGGTAAATACCAAGGAATTTGGTATGGCTGAAAGGTATGCTACTTAATATGCATGTGGTGATCTATCATGATGTACATCACACTCAAAGTCTCTATGAAGGCTGAATGCACAAAATGGTTGTTAGGTGCATATACCCAAACAAAAGACAGTGATTTTTCTTTCTTCAGCTGACATTTGCATTGAACTGATCTCATTTACTGGATCAAACTTCAGCTTAACAACACCCAGCTGGTGGCTTGTGAGTATCCCCACACTTGCTCGCGGCCTGTTCATAGTATCAGCTCTAGATTAACAGAAAGGAAGACTACCCTCATTCAATAATTCTGGTTCCAGAATCAATGCTCTGTGTAGAGATAATACAGATTAAATCCAGCTGGCACTTTCCAAATAGCAGATGCTACTTTTTCAACTGGCAGTTAATGCAGAGAATTAACTTATGAGCTGTTAAGGAATTGCTCCCTGTAGTCCAGAATTTGATAATTTGACAGCCTCAACCTCTATTTACCTACTCTGTGACTCTGAGTAACTCACTTGGTCAGACAATTTTCTTAGGCCGAGCTTTAGAAAAGGTCCAGAAGGATCAATGCTTTACCCTGGTTAACGAACACAAATAAGTGAATAAATGTTTCACACATATATCCTCTGGCTATTTTTCCAGCAGAAGGATGACAATCCATGTCCAAAGTGACAGTTATCATTGTCAGGGTCTAGTCTGTCCTGTTCCATACTGTTCCTGCCTGATACTTTATTGGCATCCCACTTTACCCCCATTTCACCTTGTTGGTCTTAGTGAAAAGCATCTGTGATGAAAGAAGCACATCCAGATGTGATGTTCTATGTTTTTCTCTTGGAGAGAGTAGAATGATGTCTTCAGGTATTTGAGAGGAACTATCTCAGGTGGAGAAGTTTAACAAACTTGGGGCCCTTTTCACAACTGTGGGTAGAGGAGTTTGGGAGATTACCTACCAGTTTAATGCAGCAGTACTGGAGATATTGTATTGGAACATGCTGGCTGAAGTGAAAGCTGAGTCACAGGAGGAATCTGTCACATTTTAAGTCAGTCTGCGGCCCCATCCTTACAGGTGGTGTCGAGCTTTGAGCAGTGACCAAAAGGATGAAATCACAGCTACAAGCCACAGAAATGAGACTGCTTCAACAGGTAATGAGCGTTCTTCAAGATACAGAGAGAACCTCCACAATCTAGGAGGAGCACAGGGTACAGTCCCTGCTCCCCCATATCAAGAGGAATCATTTGAGCTGGTTTGGGAGCTTTGTGAGAATTGGCTCTAGGAGCTTCTTACAAAAGGGATGGTAGCACGGCACACTGACAAAGACACTCCACTGTCTTATCTCTCTCCTTGCCTAGATATGGCTGAGGATACTTCTGGGGATGTGAAGCTCAGGCCCATTCTAGTCTTTTTACCTCCACCATGACCTCATTGGAACATACAGTTTAAAATGATGATGATGATGATGATGATGATAGTGATGCCATTTTCCTTACACGGTGGGAATGTTATGTACATATTTATACAAAGTCAGCAGATTTAAGTAAGTAATGTGTTTGCCTGCACTAGACTAACATTCTGTTTCTACTCGTTTTAAACTTAAAATTAAGATGTAGCTTGATTACTTCTTTTCTGGGCCATAATTGAAAGGAGAACCCTGGTCCAACTGTCCTTCCCTACTATTGAATGAGGTATTCTGTATTACACAATCAGCAGATGGTAAACAGGGACAGTCATAGGTAAACTGGCACCCTAAATGAAAAGGCTCCATGGTATCCCCACCCATGCTGGCCTACTCACGCTTTTTAGATGACTCTTTTCCCCTACTTTTTCTCATCGTTTGTCGTCGTCGTCATCTTTTTACCTACAGTTATTCATTCATTCAACATGATCTAAGCAAACCTGCTGTTAACTGTGGAGGAAAAAACTGCATTAAAGCCATGAAGGTTCTAGCTGCTCTGAATTGCATTTTAGATTTTTTTTAAACAACTTTTTCATCCAGTGATTGCCTGAACAAAAATCATGCTCAAAGAAAGAAATGTAGTCTCACTCTTCAACGTTTAGCACATCCTAAGTAATCAAATCTGTACTGTAATAACTGCAGTGGAAATCGCTGTATTAAGTCATGAGGTTTCTAGATGCTTTATGGTGCATTTTATAGTTTTTTTAAACAAACCTTTTCATCCAATGATTGCCTGAAAAAAATGCATAATTACTGAAAGGAATTCAGTATTACTCTTCAATTTTACTTTTTCCTGCATCTTTTGAACACACCCTAACTGACCAAGAGTACTCTGTAATGAAAATTAAGCAGGGGGCTGCTAAGCAAGAGGAAGCTGCATGGTGTAGATGCTCTGAGGTGCATTTTAGAGCTTTTTCCCAAACCATTTTCAATAGAATAATGACCTGAACAAAAATAATGTGTATGGAAAAGTAATTTAATCCTACTTGTTCATTTAAAAGGAGAAATAAATTGTATAATACTCTAAGCTGACCAAACACCTTTCACAATAAACTGAACTCAAATGCTTTAAGGACACCAATATCACATCTGGGAATAGCACTTGCACCCACCATCTCAACATAGGTAGTCTCTTTCTGTGCATTGCCTGATAATATGAAACTGGCTAAAATTAAGATACAAATATCCAAGGTCCTACTTTAAGCTTCTGCTGTCATATTATACTTCCTCTTCCCCTGCCTCCAAGAGGCGGACATCTGTATAACCTTTTGATGTCAGACTAGGACAAAACTGGAAAAAAAAAAAGCAAATAGGATATAATATATTTGCTGTCAGCTATACTCCAGAAGATAGTCGCCTGTATATGTATCAAATGTTTGATTGTGAGGAAAATATGAACAAAAACAAGTAATCTCGGTGGTATCCCGGAAGTCTCAAAACAACCCACTAAACAAGTATAGTGGGTCCAAAAACAAAACAGTGTAAGAAACGTCTCTGTGTGGAAGTTTTTCAGTCCATATATCTCTAGTTAATCACTGTATATTAATCAGATCAGACAACAGTAGTAGAAGTAGCTAACTTAAACTCGTCAAATCAAAAAAAAAAATAATAAAAATAATTGTTCAGAATTACTAAGTATTCAAAAGTAATACAAGCAAGGCAGGCAGTCTGTTTCCAGTCGGAAAGCCTTTATTATTATTATTATTATTATTATTAAAATATGAAAAAAATGATTACAATAATTCAACTTGTAACTTCTAGAGATAGTACAGTGACCCTCTGTGCCCCCCTCTGAAATTTGTGAGGAAAGTTAAAGAAACAGTAGCCTTACTGTTCTGAGACCAACAAAAAAATAGTGACCTCTGAAGTTTGGGAGTAATGTTAAAGATGTAATAATCCCCTTAAAAAGATGCAACTTTATGAAGAAAATCAGAAAATGTAGTAAGTGCAAAGTTAAATCTGAAGGCAAAAGTTGCGAATTGTGTCTCATTCATATATAATTCAATGTACTGCTGTAATTGATGTTATTTGTGCAGCATTTCGTCCCAGGCCTCCACTGAAAAAGAACTAAATGTCCAGTCGGACTTTCCTGATAAAATAAAGGTAAAGTAAAATAAAATAAATAATGACACCGTCCCCAGCTCCCTCTTAAAAAAAAAAAAAAAAAAAAAAGCAAGTACCACAACCTTCTGTGTACATCTATGGGCAGGGCTGGTTTTAGACTAAGTGGGTTTCACAGCAGTGGGGATTTAGTATACCACTGTCAAAATCCACTTATCTTAAACAGCCTTGGTGTGTGGAGACAAACAGCCCCCAGAAGTTCTGAAGGTCTTGTTATTCTGAGATAACTGTTAAGCTGAGTAAATGACAACAGGGTCAGTTACTTTTATCCAGACAACCCCACTAAGCAGTTATAACTATTTCTATGTACAATTTAGACATCTGCTTGTGATAAAAAGAGAATGACTGTATAATGTATTTCACCTTTGTTCTAAAAAACAGTTGTCACACATTAAAATATTGCACGTTGTTTCATATATTCAAGTTAGTCCTGCAAAACCAAAATAAGTGAACAGCAGTAGACAACTAATACTTTTCTCCACAGAAAACAGCCACAACAATCTCTGCCTGTGTGTATCAGGTGTCCAGTTAAGCTCAGTTTTTCTCACAAATGCACACTAATCCTGCTAAGCCAGATAGTGGCTGTTTAAACTGAGGAAATGACAGGAGGGTTACTTACATCTGCCCATCCCCAACCCCCGCCCTGGAGTTATAGACACCACATCTGATGGTGATATAATATTTCACCTCCATACCTACCACTCTGCATTCCAGATATTCACAAAATGTCCAGATGTTTGCCTCACATTTTAATCTTTTTCCTCATAAACTTTGTGGTTTTCTGACAAATCACTGAGGATTAAAGTCACTAAGCAATGACATACATTTGAATTTCAGACTTCATACCCTTCAGAAAACATATACTAACACAACTCCTATTATTCTTGCAACTTTCTAACTGTTAAAGAGCAATATTTAAACCTGTCCCTATTTTTGGGCCTTCCCCCCATTATTTTTGGCTTTGTCCAGCTTTCTTGCTTAGAGGTTGAGAAGTAGGCTTTCACAGTCCAACAAACAATTTGTTGAACTTAAAGCCATATTAATATTGCCAAAAATATTTATTTTATTTTATTTTTCAAGGCACGCCCCATTCACGTATGCCTCCACACAGAAGAAACTCTAGCTGAGAATAGAACGGGACAACGTCTTGCTATGAGGCGACAACGCTACCGCAGCACCACCACCGCAGCCCGTTAACCGGGCTAGTCCAGCTGGATATATTTCCATTTTCAGTAGAGGCCCGAGGAGAAAAGCTCTATTAGTAACACAGAAATATAGTAACATACAAATATAGCATCAACAATTATACTAAGAAAGGATATTACAATATTAAGTACTAAGTATTAGTGAGAGGAAAATTACATTGATCTTACAGGATAGGATAAGTCACTTTACAGTATGATATCTGTGGTAATGTACAGAGCATGCAAAATTTACATTTATGTCAAAGTTATTTAATTTACTAGTTATAGTTACTACTTCCAGAGGGGTATAGTAGTACTGATTAGTGAGAGGATATAGAAATAGCAGTAGAGAAAGCAGAGGATTAGTCAGGGTTGCAATAGGGGCATAACCAGTGCATTTTAAGATGTTTCTTGAGCCTTTGTTTAAAGAGTGGGAAGGAGGGTTGTAAAGTTAGATCAGGTGGCAGAAGGTTCCAGTTTTGTCCATCAGTATTGGAGAACAAGGAGTTGCCAGCCAAGTTATTAGACTTGCTTATGCTAGCAAGAAGTTTGCTAGAGGAGCGTAAGGAGTTGAGATTTCTATAAGGGGTGATAAGGTTGGAAAGTATTGGGGTGTTGTTTGGTTGGTAAAATAGCTTATGAACAATGGTAAGTTGGGAGAGTGTCAAAATGTTTTTTAGTTCTAGCCAGTCTAGTTGCTGTAGGTTCTGACAATGGTGAGTTCTAAATGGGTTCCCAGTGGCAAATCTGGCTATATTATTATAGGAGTTAGCTAGTTTGATGAAGTTACTTTTTTTTAGGTTAGTATATATGGGTGAGGCGTACAGAAGAGTTGAGATTAGATGGGAGTGGGCAATTGTAGTTCGGGATGCTGGGGTTAAGAAGGGTTTTATTCTATATAAGGAGCCCATTTTTCTATTTACTGTTTTAATGGAGTTATTAATATGGTTATCAAAGGTGAGGTTATTGTCAATTGTGATTCCTAGCAGTTTGGTGGTAGAGTCTGGGGATATAAGGGTGCCATTATTGGATTTTATTGAGAAATGTATGGGGGGGGGACTTACTGTTAGGTGTAAAGAGTAAGAGCTTGGTCCTTTTGA
The DNA here is from genome assembly GCF_019279795.1 of Protopterus annectens. Classification (NCBI taxonomy): domain Eukaryota; kingdom Metazoa; phylum Chordata; order Ceratodontiformes; family Protopteridae; genus Protopterus; species Protopterus annectens. The sequence goes on along the minus strand of NC_056725.1, from coordinate 837,594,977 downwards.
TGTTCAAAAGGAGGCAGCATTTCAAGAACCAAGCCTCTACTGTGCTGAATACTTTCTGGGTTAGAGAATGTAGTTCAGATATAGAGTTAGCAGAACAAATGAGTGTAGAATCGTCTGCATATTGTATACAGGTGGCTTGAGGGATTGATACATGGAGGTCATTGATGAACAAAGAGAAAAGAAGAGGTCCTAGAATGGAGCCCTGAGGTACTCCAAGAGAGACGGGCAGGAGGGAAGATAGCCTATTTTCCCAGAGAACTGCCTGTTGCCTATTGTTAAGGTAGGGCTTGAACCAGAGGATAGCCTTGGTGTCTAGAGAGAGGAGTTCAAGGATCTTTATGAGTAGGGGGTGGTTTACCATGTCACAAGCTTTTGACAGGTCAATAAAGAGTGCAGAAGAGAGGCTATTGTTATTACGGTTACAGTTGATGGAGTTGGTGAAAGAAAGGAGAGCTGTAGTGGTACTATGAAATGGTCTAAAGCCACGTAGGCAGTTAGCTAAGATGTTGTGTTGAGTTAAGTGGTCTATTAGCTGGTGATGAATGCATTTTTCCATGACTTTAGCTAAGGGTGATAAGAGAGCTATGGGTCTGTAATTGGAATAATTATTAGAGTTACCACCTTTATGTAAAGGGATTATGTGGGAGATTTTCCAGATGTCTGGGATGATTCCCTTGTTTATGGTTCTATTTATAAGGATGGATGTAGGATAGGCAACTGATTTAGCTGCTTTTTGCAAGTATCCTGATGGTAACTGGTCTGCCGAGGGGGGTACATGGTTTGAGCTTTTGGAGGATTTTTTGGATGTAAGTAGTAGAGATGGGTTGTAGTTGGAAGATTTGTAGAGTATCAGGTAAAGAGACAGGGAGACTAGCATTGTCTGTGGATAGTTGACGTGCTACAGATTGTATGGTGTCTGTAAAGAAGGTATTGAAGGCGTTGGCAGTTTGCTGGGGGTATTATTATCGTCTCCTAGTGGAGATGGTGTGCTAGAGTGCCCAGGGTGTAGGAGTCTATTTATGCTTGACCAGAATTTTTGTGGATTATTATGGTGGGTTTGCTGTAGTTTCCAATAGTAGTTCTTTTTGTCAGTGAGTATGGCTCTTTTTGTAATATTTCTCAATTGTCTAAAGGTTTGTTGCTCAGAGATAGTTCTGGTAGCTCTCCACTTAGCCCAGGATTTGTTCCTCAGCAATATCTTTTGTGTAGTGTCTTTTGACAGCCAGGGGGCTGTCTTAGACTTCATTGTAATAGACCGTTTGGGTGCATGTTCATCTAGGATTGTTAAGGATTTAGAGTTGAAATATTTAACAGCCTCTTCGAGTGGGAGAGCTTTTAGAGGGGTCCAGTCACAGGCATTAAGTTCATTTTGGAAAATTACAGGGTTAAAGTGTTTATGGGACCATGAGAGCCTGTACATGGGGGAGTTAGGAATATCATTTTTTGTCTTATAATGTAAGTTAAAGTATGATCACTTACATCATCAGGCAAAGTTCCTGCTTTATAAGTTTGTTGTTGTCTGTTAATAAGAATCCAATCTAAGATACTCTCTTTGTTGTTTGGTTTGTTAATTCTAGTAGTGGTGGAGATAGCTTGACTAAATCCATGATTAATATGTGAGGAAGGGTTGTCAGTATTGACACACTTCCAGTCAGTATTGAAGTCACCTAGTATAATTGTTTCTTGTGGATAAGTAGTAGATACCCAACTTAGAATCTCCTCTATAGTTGTGCTATTATTACTAGGAGGTACATAGATACAGATGATGTCAAGGGATTTGCTAGTATTGAGTTGAAGTCTAGAGATAAGGACTTCCGCTTTACTATCTTGAGGGGATATAGGGTATTGAGGAGATCTGTAATCCAGTTTTAAACAGAAGGGCTACTCCTCCACCCTTATGTTTTGTGCGGTCAAGTCTCAATATATTATAACCTGGAGGAATTATCTCAATGTCCTTAGTTCCTGGTTTTAGCCAAGTTTCTGTAAGACAGAAGATATCAAAGGAATGAATGTCAAGAAGGGCATGGAGATGGGTGAATTTGTTGTTGATACTGCGGATATTAAGATGCCCTATTAATAAGGAGTTGGAGAGACTGGTCAAGGTAGGTAGGGTAGAGGGAGTGGTGCTGTGAGTTGTTACTGTGGAAACATTGGTTGGGCCTGGGTTGGGGTGGATGTCACCATCTTTTAAGGTGGGAGATTTTAGTCTAGAAACTGGGTTATAGATGAAGATAGGTAGATATTTTAATTTCCTTACAGTGGAGTTATGGAATTTAATGTGTGTGAGGCAATGGTATTTGTGTAGCAGGGAGTGGATGTAATATTTATTTGAAAATGGGTAAGGGTAGAGTTTAGAATGGCTGTCTGTTTTTGAGAGTAGTTGTAGTGGAAATATTTCACCTTTTCAAAGGAGGTGAGGAGCTAGGCAGAAGTGAGTACTGGTATAAGTATGGCTATGAGTATTAACTTAGTTTGGTGAGCTTTATTTGTTGTAGGCATATTACTAGGATTATTTGTACAGCTGCAACAAGGTTACTTGTGCAACTGCAAAAAAGATTGGGCAGGGATAAGAGAAAAGTAGAACTGGTAGTAGGTAAAGTCTTAGAAGGAAGAATTGTAATGAAAAAGTATAGGGAGAAGTAGTTAGGGTAAAGGTACTGGAGAAAGTTGGAATAAGGAGATGGGCGGTAGAGGAGGGGAGTTGCTAGGTTATCTAGATTGGTTGAAGCAAAGGATAGGTATGGTAGGGGAGAGGGTGTGGTTTAGGAAGTATAAGTGTAGGACCATTGGGGTTGGGTGGGAATTCGGGGTAGGATAGGGGAATGGAGTGAGCCCGCAGGGCGAACGGAGTGGGGTAGAGCCAAGAGGACCAGTGCAGAGGTAAAAAAAAAGACAATCAGCAAAGTAGGGAGGTGAGTTCTAAGTAAGGTATCTAGGATGGTAGAGTGAGTGGAGAGCAGATAAGGGTAGATGCAGTAGTATAGGGATAAGGTATAGGAAGTAACTGAGGCAGAAAAAAAGAGTCAGAAACTAGTTTAATTACTAAAAGCTTACAGCAAGTAAGAATTGGGGAATAAAATGGTTCTGCTGCCCTCTAGTAGTCACAGTAGGTACTATATAATAAGGCTTACCCCATAGCGAACAAAAGAGTAAAAGTGGGGAAATAGGAGAAAGAGAAAAAAAAAGTAAATACGTAGATAAAATGAGGGGGGGCAATTCAGCAGGGAGGCTAAATAGGGAATATAGGGGTGAAGATTAGGAGACTATAGCTGCTAGTTGACATCTGGTTGATCATTGCCAGCATCACTGTAGTAACAGTAATGACACTCTCCCAATGCACCACTCCTCTCTCATCTCAACTGTCCACACAAAATATGTTATGTATTGCCCATCATATCTGGTTGATCAGTCTACCAGCACTATTTTAAAATAATTGCATTTGCGTCACTAGAACCATGCCCACCATAATGTCCCTGCCTCTGCTCTGTTCCTCGATGATCAAATATGAAGGAAAAAAAATTGTTCAGGTGCCTTTGTGCCTACATTTGAACATTTTGAAATCTATACACCCATGACCTTGGAAGGTTTAAGTTGACTAATGTAATTTGACATAAAGTCAAGTCAACTGGAACACTGCACTCTTGGAGTACGCTCACTGTACTGCAGGTGCATTTTTCTTTTTCTCTTGTAGGGGTACTTTATATATTTATTTATGTATTTATTTTCAGAGTACAGAAATATCCCTGTAAAAATAAATAAATAAATGGGGAAGACTGCTCCTACAAGCACAGCGGCGTGGTACCCTAGGCAGGTGTCTAGTTTGCCTATGTGAAAGGCCGTCCCTGGCGATTAACATAATAAATATAAGAACTGGGTGGTTAGTCAAACCAATATTTACTAAACATGGAATAGCTGAATGTAATGCTAACATAGTGCCACAATTTGAATGTGATTAAAGTCAAACAGTTTAAGCCCAGAAAATGTAGTAGGATAGGCCTTGGCCCTTATCTGGTACTGGTGAACATTCACAGTCCAAATGGAAGGATGGAATTGGCAAGAAACAGAGAGTAGTATAGCTGTAACTGAATCCATCCTAAAGTTAAGGTAAATACTTTTGCAAGTTGGACCCTGTTTTCACAAAATCTCACCAGTATAACATATGTATAGACTATATTTTATATATCACAGAGAATGGTAGGTCAAACAATAAAAAAGAAGCTTGTATGGACAGGTCTCAGGAGAAACAATTGCTCACTGTTGGTGTACGCACTCATGCCAGGACTGGAAACAAAAGGAATGCAGAATAATCTGAAGATGGAAGTCCTACCATAGAGCTAAGCTGGGCTCAGGGTGATAGTGGTCACCTTGTGTTAGAAGGAAGAAATAGTCCACAGGAAACAAAACAAAACAAAACAAAAAAGGGCCAAGCAAGAATAATGCAGAAAAAGGGGACTGTTGAGGATAAGGAAAAGACTGTGGATTGTTAGTATAATGTAGAATATTCTAGACAGACGATATGTAATAAGATTAAGAGAGAGATTAGAGGGAAAAAAAACTACAGGAAAAGAAAGACTGTTAAAAGCTACAGATACTAAGTGAAAGTACTTAATGCAACAGATCTGACAACCTCTTAGGGCAAGAAATCAGGATAAAGCAAAAAATAATGAGGGGATAAAAGGCCAAAAATAGGGAACATTTTTAAATAATGCTCTTATAAACTTAGAAATTTGCTAGAATAATAGGTTTTGCATTACCATACATTTTTGAAGAATACAAAATCTGAAACTCAAATGTCTGTCATTGTTTAGTGACTTCAGTCATCAATGATTTGTCAGAAAACCACAAATTTTATGAGGAACAAACCAAAAATGTGAGGCAAAAATATGGATAGTCTGTGAAAATCTGGACAGTTGAGAGGTATGGAGCATTACCTAACTGAAGAAACATTGGGCCCCTCAGAAAGGAAGTGTTGAAAATACTGTTTTGCAAATCAGACATGAAAATTACTTTGGAAATGTTTGATGTGAACAGCAGTCATCTTGACTACTTTAACTGAAGACAATAAAATGTAGAAAAATATGTAAAGAAAGAATCTGAATATTCTAGAAAGTAAAAATGTTGCCATAGTATATCCAGCAAAAATATAGAAATCAATTAAAAAAAATGCCCAAATAGTTTTGAACCCATGTGGCAGTCCATGAAAGTAGTCAGGCGTTAAGAATGTTTACAGAAATGGTGCAAATATTTCACCAATAGGTAACAAAACTAAATTAAATGAAATCAAAGTAAGTCTAAAAGTAAAGGTAAATAACAAGGTATTTATGGTAATTTTACTGATCCACATTAATTATGCCATTTTCGGTTAACTGGTACAGAAATCATATCTTGCAGTCAAATGAATAAAGTTTATGCTTAGCATTATCATTATTTATTTATTAAAGTCACTTACCCAAATTTGTAATATTGTGATACAAGACATGCTATTCATAGTCATGACATCATGTTGTTATAGCTCTGTATTACCTCACTCTGCTATTCTCTGGTACTTCCCAAGTGAAGATCCATGTAGTCTGGTTGTTCATCTCCTTCTATGCATTCATTAACTGGAGTACTGACATTTACACACTTTACTGCCTTTTGCCCTTCATGCCCTCTACAAGTATTTTGAGGTCATTTACTGAATACACGTTGTGTTAGTTTTCTATGCTGACCTCTGAAAATGTTGTTTTTTGGCACATTTTATTATTGTGCCATCTGCAATATGGAGTACAGGAATCGGTGAATAGTGAGTGATTACATTCCCTATCACAAGTATGTGGACTATAATTCTAGTCTCGAGTATTAAAAAATGGACTGTAATTCTAGTTTCTAGTATTAAAAAACTAGTCTCAGTTTCAATTACAGCAGTGAAATTTGGAATTCACTGTTAAAGCAGTAAAGCGTTTTTCATAGGGGCATTTGTAGTGGCTTTGGGGAGGGGGGAAGTATACAGTCATGTGACATGATTCTAGAATACATGTGATAGGTTGCGGTACACAATAAGGTCTAGGCTCAGTCAAAGATGTGGGGAGACCCTGTCTACTGGGACACATGAGGGGAGAAAATATCAGGCGCTGTGGGGATGAGAACTGAGGGAACTCTGACTGTTGCTAGGCTGCATAAGTCCCTGCTCACTGCTGGAGTTTGTGTGGTTGTTAGGAGGGCTGTAGTATTACTGCCACTCTAGGGAGTATTGTACAGTTTATGCTGCTGGCCTTATTCAGCATACTGGTCATTTAAGCAGGACAGATACTATGCTTATATTAATCAGTGCCTCAATTAATGGGTCTTTTGCACACATATTGTAATATTACAGTGGCAGTCTGCAGAGAATTCCCTATGTTGCTTTTACGTTTTGGGGAAATTTGCAGCAAAGCTGTTGTAACACAATCTGTGAATTTCAAGAAGACCTTCAAATGATTATTCTCATACAGCTCAGTGGAGTTGTTTTTGCTGCATTATTCATTCAAATGTACCGTTCTCCGGAACCATCTTTTCGATTCCTACTAAGCTCATAATTCCTGCTAGTGTAAGTCCTCTGGCACTGTATGCCAAATGTCATGCAGACTGGATGAGACATGGGTACTTTATTTACTTTGAACGCTTTGGGCTTTATGTAGGGGTCATGATGCACATTTACTGCTGTTGCACCGCCACACCTGTAGAAAACAGACAAAAAGAAAAAAAGCCTAACATGACTCAACTTTATTTACAGAGTGTGGACAACCAATGACACTTACTGGCTTCTCACCAATTATTTTAGTAAGCAAACGAAAAGTAGTGCATGTTTCTGCAAGCCAATTTGCCAGAATCTTCCTAAAGAATGTATCAAGATAAGAGTACAAATAAAGCTCAAACAATCTTTAGTAAAATTAATGCACTACTTCATCTTATCTTTATTGTGTATAATTTGTAAACGAGCTTTGTTCCTAATTCGTAGCAGTAAAATACAAGGGAGTCTGCTGTTCAGGACAACACACATGTTTTGTGCTCCCTAGCCTTACCCACAGTGCCGCGCTGTCCTCACCCCCAGCACAATGCTTGGCCTTTTCATCAGCCCCTTCCTTGAAATACACAATTAGCGATCTAGCATCTACCACTTGTTAGCTTTGGGTTTCACAGTAACTGCATCCGCATGGTTTATAGTTAGATTATCATGCAAATGGAAATTTCTACATAAAATTCTACATGACCATCACTTCCAATTACTTTATACAGACAGATCAGAAACTGCAAATGTAGCAAAAATAAATCTCTTATTTCTGTTTTTCACAGATTGACATCTAACTGCATCTTCTAGCACTGGAGAGACATGAATTCAAATCCTACAAAGGCACTTCAAATCATATCCTAAAGGCATGGTGTAGTTTAACACTCAGCAGCAGCGTCAGTATGGATACTTGAACTGTTATTGTACCAGTGCACAGCACTGGTGACAGTCCAAGTGAAACATAATATATTTTAGCTAGAACTCTTCTAATAATGGAAAAGAGGTTCATTCTTTCCTGTCCTACAAATCCACACACACATACACACAAGCACAGGCACACACAGACACACACACAACACACACACACACACACACACACACACACACGCACACACGCACACGCACACGCACACACGCACACACACACACACACACACACACACACACACACACACACACACACACACACACACACACCCTTGACTGTGCTATACTTACCTGTTGTTCTAGTATGAGAAACGACCCATGGGGGTGAATGGGTCACTTTCATCAATGGAGAACATTCATTTTTTCTTCCTAGAAAAAAAGATAACTCCTTGGAGTGATTATCTGAATTAATCCAGTACTGTCTCCATTTCTTGGAGGCAGCACATGGCAAATTACCATTAGCAGCTGCTCTGGACTACACCTATCAACTTATTTGTTCAGGAATTATGGACAAAGCCAAAAATAACGGGAGAAAAAAAAGGGCCAAAATCAGGGATAATTTTAAAGATTCCCACAATTCACTTTAAATGTAATAGAACTATAGGTTTTATATCAACGCATATTTTCTGAACAATAAGTAGGAAATGCTAACGTCTGGCATTACTGACTGGCTGCAACCCTCAGTGATTTATCAGAAATCAAATGTTTAGCAGGGGATAGGGCAAAAATATGAACAAAATTCTGGCTAGTTGAAAAGTATTCCCTGGACTGTGGCATTAACTTGCAGCTTCCAGTTTCTGTTCCTCAGTCAAACTATACGGACATGTACAGGAAAACTATAGCAGAAGAGCCCTACCTGGACCTGAAGGGCTTACTGGGATGCAGAAATCCAGCAATGCTTTTCTCATACTGTGTCTGCACTGCTGACAAGCTATAGCTTTCCATTAACAAAAAGAGAGAATTCATGATTCAGACACGTGAAATATAACATATAAAGTTGTTCACAATACTTGCAGGCCATCACCAAACTATTTATCTACTAAATATTGTAAAAAAAAAAAAGCATAAAGTAATTCTAGAAAATGTATTTGAATTTGCTGTATCTAAAATGCTCTCTTATACGCAGTACCACAGAATTCACTTGATGACACCAAAGAATTTCACAAGAGACTATCTAAGGAGGTGTAACCTGCAATACAATGGAAGAACAAGGAACACTAAATTGGAAGATAGTGAGCTAGGATGGTATATATTATGTAATATGAAATAATTAGTCAAATATTATTCTATAAGGAATGGAAACATGGGGGCAGGAAAGAGGCAGAAAAAAAGAGGCAGACAAAAAAAAAACTTTAAGGTGGTGAATTGACTATTACTTGTGTGAAAGTGTTCCCATATTATGTATCATGGCACAAAAATCTTAGAAAAATAACAGCTAGGTAAATGTAAAACACCTGCTGAGGTGCTGTTTAAAGGAAGGCCTGTAGCCTCAGCAAACAATGTTTTCAGCACATTGACCTGTGTATGTGTGTGTGTGTGTGTGTGTGTGTGTGTGTGTGTGTGTGTGTGTGTGTGTGTGTGTGTGTGTGTGTGTGTGTGTGTGTGTGTGTGTGTGTGTGTGTGTGTGTGTGCGTGTGCGTGTGTGTATACGTGTATACCTATCAGCACCCCCTAGAAGCTCTTGAAATTAGATTTAAAAGACAAGGAGTGGAGACTCTTGGGGATATAAGTGCAGAGTACCAGAAGCTGTGAATTTACCTATGAGTACTACCTTACATGTGAAGTACTGGGAAGTTATCAGAGCTTACCTGTAGAGAAATGGCAATTTACCTGAGCTTACCTGTAGAGTACTGGGAATTTACCTGTTGATCTATTAAGACTTCAAGTTGTGAATGCACTTCAAGGATATAGGAAACTTATTCTAAGCTGAAGAAACAAGATGAGGAACTTCACAAACTGCTGAGTAGTTTCTGACAGAGCATGAACACTGTGCTCATATTTAAGTGCCCTGAATAGCTGTAGTATACCTGCATTTATTTATTTATTTATTTATTTTTAAGTTTGGCAGTAACAGTATTTAAACACACACACACACACACACACACACATATATATATATATATATATATATATATATATATATATATATATATATATATATATATATGAGTTTCTCTGTGTAATGCCTATCAGCAGCCCCTAGAAGCTGTCACCCACAGTAGCATCCCTTTATCCAACCCACCTTTCCAGTGGCTCTCTACTTAGGATTTTGGTCTTACTGAATTTAGTGCATTAGCATAAGGAGATATAACTGATTCATTTTTGCATATTTTTTAATATAGCTCATGATCCTCCCATCTTAAATGAAAATTGTATGTGCTATTTATAAACATTGTGTACCATGGAGTAAGTTTAGTGCATCTTAGGATGGCATAAGAAAGGCTTATAAACAAAGTTTGGTAACTAGGTAAGACCTCATATGCAACCTTATCCCATTGTGTAGTCAAAGTACTCCATCCGTATAGTAAAAATGTAAAACACCTCCCCCAGGACTGTACACAGTTTTTAAACACTACACTAACTGCATGTAGACCAGTCCCAAGGGAGTAACTTATATCACCTGGAGAGTGCACTTTGAGAATCCCAGCAGCACTAAATTAAAACATAATAATAAATAAAAACTCCTCTGCATGACAGAAAAAGACCTACTGGCAGCTGAGTCCCTGTGGTGCATCAGGTCAAACAGCTCTATTAGAACTGGGGTCCATAATGGAAGTTATATAGTTAAGGTACTAAAAAAACAAGAGTAGTTACTTAAGTCATACAACCATTTCATTAGTGCCTGTCACCTCAGACTATAGATATTAAAGCTGTGATGGCCAGGCTTTCTGTGTCAGTGGGCCACATACATGTCCTCCCACTTGTAGCTTGTACAACACCCCCCCCCAAAAAAAAAGGCATGATTTAGCTAAATAAACAGACTTTTTAGAAAGCAAAATTAAATAACTAAATGGAAAGATGTTGTCCATTATGGAGCATAAGCAGAAAGAGAAAGATTGCATGGCAAGTGTAATACAGCAGTTGGAGAGGTGAAATTCTAGGTTATGGTCAGGGTGTCCCACACTGCTCCATCCTAGGTCCATACTTCTTTAGGTTGTATCTTTCTGATCTTTTTCATCTGAGGTGTTCTATAGTCTGTATACAGTTAATGTGAAAATGGGTAAACTGATTACATGTGTTACAGATAGGGCATGACTGCAAAAGAACTTGACTAAATTGACCATTTGGGCACAGGAGAATAATATGCTGATAAATACATCAAAAACTAAGCCTATGAGATTTGGGAGACATACAGTAAACACTCAGTTAACTGGAACTGAAGCAACCAGCACTCTCAAGCAACCGGCAAAAAAAAAAAAATCGAAGAAATACAATACAACTTTCATATATTGCACTTTATGTCCCCCACCTCCCCCGCAGAAACACACCTTACATTTTTAAAGTTTGAGAGTTTTAAAAAGGAAGATAAGAATAAAGTCCCTCTCCTCCAACCTGAGAACAACTTACCCCAAACAAATAGTATAGGGTACAGTATTAGTCAGGCCTAGTTTTAATAGCAACTCTCAAGCAAATAGAAACAACAGTTATCTGACATCTACCAATCCTCATGGGTGCCGGTTAACTGAGAGCTTACTGTAGATTGAAAAGTAAATATGTAATACGGTACACGGTAATTGAAACTGTAGATTCATTTAAAGATCTGGGTATATGGGTAAATCCAGATTTCAGTTTTTCTAATTATATTGACTAATTGGTTAATGATAGCTATAGAATTATAGGTTGTATAAAAATAAATCAGAAACGATGAAATCATTGTTTGTTAGTTACATTAGACCCAAACTTGAATATGGAATAAAAATGTGGAAATCTTATAAGAAAACAAAGTAAATTGGAAAGAGTTGAGCAGAAATATTCAAGGGCATCCCTGGATGTGAACATTTAAGTTATTATGAAAGTTGAAAATATCTCAGCTTGTACAGCATCTCACAGACATTTAAGAACATATCTTTTTCAGATATACTACCTCTGGGAATGTTTGGGGGTTATCAAAAAGTAGCAGAGAATCATCAGACAACCTTTGTAGAATATTCTATAGGAATGAAAAGTGTGGCAATTGGTTCTAATGTAACAGACTACCAAACTACATTAACGCAAGCACTAGTTTAGATATTTTAAGAACAACCTGGACAATTGAAATGTGAATAACTGTTTTGGTATATTGGCAGGCTAGAAGGGCGTTATTACTCATGCTTTGAAATACTTGTACGTATGTATTTGTTGAAGTCTTTTGCAACATACTGACAATTTTCTTAGGCAGGATATAACATGAACAAGAAATGTATGAACTTGGGAAAATTGTTGAGAAATATAGGGTAGATATGTATTAATTATGACTTAAGGGTGGGTTAACTGTGCTGCCTGAATGAAGAGTATATGAAGGGAAATGAATCACAAGCTATAACAAAAAAGTTATTATCTGGATGAGATGAAAGTTTCCAGTCAATTTTCCTAAACTAGGTACATGGAGGAGTAGTAACAGAGTACACTGGGTAATACTGTACTCAAGACCCTAATACACCTTTTTAACCTATAGAACCCACCACTGCCAGAACCTTAAACAACTAGAATGGCTAGAACTGCCCAGCTTAATTCAATTCAATCAACTTTTAATAGCGCACAAAATTTTGTACCACCCTGAGGATACCCCCTCACTTAAAAATATTATTAAGCCATATAGCAACCTAAGATCCCTATGGTCAGCTGATAAACTACTGGTCCAAACCCACAAAGCTAATAACTCTGCTGGTAAATCTCTCTTTGCCAACTTTGTTGGCAAAACCTGGAATTCATTGCCAAACTATATAACCCTACAATTATCCAAAAGTCTCTTAAAAAAAAAAACCTCAAACAGTATCTCAAAGTGAATTGGCTATGCCCATGTACCAACCCTGATTAAGTTATAAACTAAAAGCATATTCTGTAATTATCATAACTTGTAACTACGTCACCAAGCTCTGCTTCCAATCTGATGTCTCTTACTTTTAATTGTGTCTGTTCATGAGAACTGTGAGACCCTACTAGAGAACACTACTAAGCCATTGTATATAATCACTTTGTTTTTGTAATTGTTTGCTAACTTTATGTAATCTATGTGAGTTTGTCAATGTGGAGCTTTTCTCCCTGGGCCTCCACTGAAAATGGACATGTATCCAGTCGAAAATCCAGGTGAACAAATGTAAAATAAAAATAAATAAATAGGTGTTTACGAGGCTAACGACCACAAGGGCCTTTTTAAGCCTAGCCATACATCCCAAATCTCTGATGAGTTCTGATACCGTTGATAAGTGTAAGCATGGGCCTGGGAGATGAACCATTTACAGGTTGCCTGTTTGCATCAAAGACATAGGTGCCAAACCAGGGATGAATTCCCTGTGATTTTGCCAATCAAAATTAACATTGTATATATTCCTTAACAGAAAACCACATTCCCATTCACTAATGCAAATGAACTCATACTCAGTATAAAGCATGCATGGTGATTGCGCAGAAAAACTGAGACAGAGACAATACATTATATGATAAACTGCTTATATGAACATTTTATGCCTAGGTGTAACAGGCAAAAGGGTCACACCAAGGAGCCTAGAGGGCATCAGGTTGGCCACAACTATTTTGAACATAGTTTCTAAAACCTGTTTTTAATTCTCTATTCAATCAACGAGATACTTCTATTTTAATGTGGTGATTCTTCTGACTTTTATTAAACATTTTTACTGACAAAAACATAACACATATCTTTTTCCTACTGAGGACCCCAGTGGAACATGTAGCCCCTGGTGACTAAAGGGTCTGCTGGTGCCTAAAACCAGATGTGGGCTCAATCTTCACATTTCTACTGACTTTTTATAGTTTCACATGACTGAATTCACAAGTGATTCATTCAACAGCAAACAATCCTTGTTACTCTATGGAATTTCAGAAACTACCTCTCCCAATCTGCCCTAAACTGTAGAACCATACACTGCCCATGTCCACCTTTGTGAACCACTTCATTGACAAAAAGCCATGGCAACCTGTAAGTCCACAATAAGGCTACCTTTTTAGCATCTCAGAGGTTTCAGCATTTTAATGATTCCTACTGAAACTCTATTCAAAGCTATAATGCTTCAAGTCATTTTCTTTAATAACAGTAATCTTGCAAAGCAGCATAGAATTGTCTTTGATAGCATTAATGAAAAATTGTATGCTAAACACAAATATTCTTACCTCAGGGTGCATCTTTCTGCGTACAAAATGCTCCTTGTACTACCATAGTTGAGAAAAGCACAGCTAGAATGCCTCTTCCATTTTTGTCGAATTTCTCTTCAGCTTCCTCAATGTATGTCATGCGAGTCTGCATGAAACATTTTGATATCTCCTTAACCAGCTTGTCTCTCTGATTCTTACATTGTAATAAATTTAACATTGTAAGCTTTTTTCCCAGGAAAAACTCACATAGCAAGTCATTTTCAGCTTTTCATTCTGTGCTTCTCAAAGGGGTCATAGATTATGTGAGTTTCCAGGGGTTCATAGATCTTCACCTCACAGTCTCATTGAAAGTTAAGACTGCATGTTTTATGAAACCTAATATTGCCATCTGGAAAGGGGAGTGAATGATAGTGAGCTGTCCTGTTGCTTAGTAATTTTTACCTTTTATTTGTTTGTTTATTTATTTGACATTTCTTTACCAGGAAGGTCTGACTGGGCCATAAGGTACCCATTTTCAGTGGAAGCCCTGGGAGAACAGCTCCACAATCACAATATTTTCAAAATCAAGTACAGATATTTTCAATCACAAAGTATCATGTTACATTGCAAAACAGCAAGTCAAATATTTTACTTTTGCAAAAGGCAATGTAATTTAAGCACTTTCTGTAGCTACCTGAAAGGGTTTACTCATGACAGAGGGTGAAAAGAAAGCAAAGACCACAAACCTAAGATAGCAATGATAAATACTTTCTGACACTCTTAGAAGAAATATTGAAAGTAAGCAGCAATTCTGAGTACTGCTTTTATAAGAGAATAGAAAGATTTCAAAGGATATCGCAGGACACTGTTACGTCATCTTCAAGGACATAGTACATTATGGGAAAGACCATGTATAGCCTAAAATCAAAATTGTGCCAGTATATCTATCACACTTTCACCACTTGGTATAGTTAAATATTCATAACTTAGAGTGCTGTAATAAGTATTATCAAAGTATAAGTTTCATTTTAATGAATCCCTATAAACCAAACATTATATCCATCACATAGACCTGGCTCAACCTTGGCGACTCCATCTCTCCTTATATCCATGATGGTTAATATGTCAACAGAAATGACATGCTGAGAAGCAGAACTGGGGCGTGGGGGGGTTAATCCACAGAGGAAAGCATATAGCCATCCTGTAGCTTGGGCAGACTCAACACTAGATAATGACCCTAACTGGATACTGATAAAAACTGCTCCTGCCTAATAATGTTTGCAACTAAAATGATGTCAATGTGTACAAAGCACCTGCAGCAATTGGAGAGACCTCAGAGGTTTCTAACTAAGAAGATCAAGGGACTCCAGCATGTGCCTTACACAGACCAACTAAAGTCCCTGTCACTGTACTCAATATCATATGGACTTCTTAGGGGAGACTTATGGCTGGCTTACAGAGCAATCTCTTACCCAAATCTAATGAATTTTCTATACATCTGTAAATCAAACAGGACTAGAGGTACCCATTTTAGTGACCTAAATATGACCTGCAACTTGAATAGGATGTGCTGGAGGGACAGAGTTGTCTCCCAGTGATTGCCACATCTTTGGATTAGGCTGCCAATTCATGTGAAGCAGAGCACCTTATGACACTGTTCAAAAGGAACCTGGACAACTGGATGGGGCACCATAAATTCTTAACAGGGATAGAGCCTACAACCCTCCTGGACATCGGTTGTCATTATTAAATACAATCCTGGGTATTGACTAGAATATCTATGGTATTACTCTGGGATGAAACAGCTGGCTTGAAATGACCTCCAGGTTGATAGCTTAGTAACCTCAAATGATCCTAAACTACTAAACTTAAAATTTAAACTGTGAATTGAAAAATACAGATGCTTGTTTTGTAAGTACAATAAGACACTTGAGGTGTAAATGTACAGATATTGCCACATAACCAAAGATTGTCGGGAATGCACCCTTTGGGCATATGTGGCTATATATGGCATATATACTCCACTGTACCCAGGGACTGTGTGGCACAATTCCACACACTTGTGGTGTGCAGTAATATCTGCACAATGCATACTGCCTTGTACCTTATTGCATATGTTACATGTTCCTTAACTACACTTCTATAGATATTTATTCCAATAAACTGTGCAGCACTTGAACATTATGAATATTTGTGCATAGAGTATAGCATTTACCCATTTGTCTCATAGTAGCATGCTATTCCTTGTGGTGTGTACACTATTGTGCTTTACTCAGTGTGTTTCCACTTACATTGCTCTACACTTATTTACAAATGTGTGTTTAGTGCAGAGAGTATGCGAGCATGCTTTGGATATGGTGTGCAGAAATGGACTGTACTCCACAGAGTGCCTTAATTACTGTCCAGTACTGGGAAAAACACAGACTAGTAGAGCCCTTCTGTGGCATGATAAGTGTTGTGTCAAAATTGGGTCTTGAGCTAGCACACTAACAGACCTGACAGTACCATCCAGCAAATGGCAGTGTCAGAATTTAAAACAGCTTCATTCTCAAGGTGAATTTCCTGACATGAATATTTTGAACACATAATAATATGGGTATGATCAGGGACCAGATCATAATCCTCGATGTTCTGCATTGTTTACAGATGTAACTAACTATATTAATTGTCTAGTATAATTATATTTGTAATGCATTTTGGCCCAAGTATTGACTGAAACAAGTCCTGGGTCCAGTCCAATCTACTTACCCATTTAACAAATGTTAGCTAGACAGATAAATGGCAGCAATCAAAGGAGTGAAAGGGAATCGCATGAGTATAAGAGATCTGCACCATCCATCTCACTAGTATTTCGCTTTCAGTCTGACCATATCGCTTTGTGAATCCTTTCTGATTATAGTGAAGCAAGCTACAGTTTATTGCATTATGTTTTTTTCAGAATTTCTGAAGATCTGTACCTTACTTTGGACTTAACTCCCTTATCACTGATTGTTTTCCCTCAAAACCTGTCTTCTTGTCTGAACCTGCTCCGTTCGCACTGCGGGCTCACTCCGCTCCCCTACCCTACCCCCAAATCCCACACACCCTCAGTGGTCCTACATTTATACTTCCTAAACCACACCCTCTCTCTCATCCAACCAATCAATTGCCCCAACCACGTACTCCACTTAGCTACACCCTCCTCCTCTAACTCTCTCTAGTATCTCTACTTATAGTGCTGTTCTATACCCTATAGCACTACTCCTCCCTTTCCTTAAGTCTCTCCCACTCTCACCAGTTCCTCATTATCTTATCCCAGTCTACCTCCATTGTATTTGTTTAGGTATTCATAACAATATGCAAACTACAATGAAAGTTATCCTAACCAACCTAATACTCTTAACCATATTTTTCCCTGCCCTCACCTCTGCCTATCTCCTAACCTGTTTTAAAAAGTCTAATATCTTCCACCATACTCTCCCTCCAAAACAAACAAGCATTCATGATATCTCACACTCCCATATACACATTAACATCATCTCCACTCTTTGCTATATGCTACCTCAATACCATTGATGCACACACATTAAGTACAACAACCTCTTAATAAGAAAATGGAAACTTCTAATTAACTATTCACATAACCCAGTATTTAAGCTAAAGAACCCTACCTTAAAGGATGGGGACATCCACCCTAATCCTGGCCCAACCAATGCCTCCATAGTAAATATTCACTGCACCACTCCCTCAAACCTTCCAATACAGACCAAACTCACCAACTCTCTACTAATAGCACATCTCAATATCCGCAGTATCAACAACAAAATTGCCCACCTTCATGCCCTCCTTGATAGTCACTCCTTTGACATCTTCTGCCTTACAGAAACTTGGTTAAAACTTGGAACTAAGGATAATGAAATTATCCCCCCTGGCTATAACATATTGAGACAAGACCGATTAAAACGTAAGGGTGGGGAAGTAACACTCTTATATAAAAATGGCCTACAGATCTCCTCTATAACTTATAACCCCCCTCTGGACAGTAAGGCTGAAGTCCTCATCTCCAGATTTCAAATCAACCCTAACAAATCCCTTTATGTGATCTGTATCTACCTACCCCCCGGTAATGACAACACTATAATAGAAGATATTCTTAGCTGGGTGTCCTCAACTTACCCACAAGAAACAATAATATTAGGTGACTTTAACACTGACTGGAAAACCTTCACCACTAATAACCCTTCCTCACAGATTAATCTTCATGGCTTTATTCAAACTATCACCTCGACTACCAGAATCAACAGCCAACCCAAAAAGAGAGCACCTTAGACTGGATACTTATTAATAAACACCCACATACTTATAATGTAGGAACCTTACCAGATGATCTAAGTGATCATACTCTAACTTACATTATAAGACAAAAGAATGACATTTCTAACACCCCTACTTATAGGATCTCACGAACCAAGAAACACGTTAACCCTATACTATTCCAAAATGAACTCAATGCATGTGACTGGAAACCTCTAAAAATACTCCCACTAGATGAGGCTGTTAAATATTTTAACTCTAAATTTCTAGCAATCCTAGATGTGCATGCACCTAAACCATGATGTGCATGCACCTAAACGATGATGTGCATGCACCTAAATGATGATGTGCATGCACCTAAATGATGATGTGCATGCACCTAAACGATCTATTAGAATAAAATCCAAACCAGCCCCCTGGCTAACAAAAGAGACAAGACAAAAAATTCTACTTAGAAACAAAGCTTGGGCTAAGTGGAGAGTTAACAGAACTTCCCCTGAACAACAAACTTTTAGACAGCTAAGAAACATAACAAAAAAGCTATACTCACTGACAAAAATAACTACTATTGTAAACTACAGCAAACACACCAAAAGAATCCACAGAAATTTTGGACTAGCCTAAATAGACTCCTTCACCCTGGTCACTCTAGCACACCATCCCCTCAAGATGCTGATCATAATACCCCACAATAAACAGCCAACAACTTCAACACCTACTTCACAGAGACCATACAATCCCTAGCTAGTCAGCTTTCCACTGATAACACAAGGCTCCCTTCCTCTTTACCTGGATCTTTACCAACATTCCAATTTCAATCTATCTCAACCACTCTCATCTACAAAATCTTACTAAAACTTTAGCCTTGCACTCCTTCAGCCGACCAGTTACCTTCTGAATATTTGCAAAAAGCAGCCAAAGTTATTGCCTTTCCCATATCCATCCTACTTAACAGAACCATTAATGAAGGAATCATTCCAGACATCTGGAAAATCTCCCACATCATCCCCCTACATAAAGGTGGTAAATCTAACGACTACTCTAACTACAGACCAATAGCTCTACTATCACCTTTAGCAAAAGTCATGGAAAAATGCATTCACCACCAGCTATTAGACCACTTAACTAAACACGACATACTGGCTAAGTGCCAGCATGGCTTTAGGCCATTTCATAGTACTACCACCGCTCTACTATCTTTCACCGACTCCATTAATAAGAACCGTAATAACATCATCCTCTCTTCTGCTCTCTTCATCGACCTTTCAAAGGCTTTTGATATGGTAAACCACCCCCTGGTTATAAATACTCTTGAATCTCTTGCTCTAGATACCCTAGCTATACAATGGTTCAAGTCTTACCTCAACAATAGGCAACAGGCAGTTCTCTGGGAAAATAAACTATCATCCCACCTACCAGTCACCCTTGGAGTTCCTCAGGGCTCCATTTTAGGACCTCTTCTTTTTTTCTTTATTCATCAATGACCTTCATGTAGCAATCCCTGAAGCCACCTGTATTCAATATGCCGATGATTCCACGCTTATATGTTCTGCCAACTCCATTTCTGAACTACACTCACTAACTCAAAAAGTATTCACCTCAGTAGAAGTTTGGTTCTTGAAACGCTGCCTCCTTTTGAATGCCAAAAAAAACAACCTCCTACTCTTTACACCTACCAGTAGGTCCTCTCCTATACACTTCTCTGTCAAATCCAACAATGGCACCCTTATCTTACCTGATCCTACCACCAAATTATTAGGAGTCACAATCGACAACAACCTTAACTTCGATAGCCATATAAATAACACCATACAAACAGTTAACAGAAAAATGGGCTCCTTATATAGAATCAAACCCTTCTTAACTCCAACAGCTAGAACCACTATTGCCCACTCTCATTTAATCTCAACTCTTCTTTACGCCTCACCTATTTACACTAATCTAAAAAAAAATAATCTTCTCAAACTAGCAAGCTCCTACAACAATACTGCCAGATTTGTCACTGGCAATGCATTTCGAACTCACCACTGCCTGAATCTAAAGCAGCTAGACTGGCTTGAACTTCCTAACATTCTGATTTTTTCCCAACTCACTATTGCCCAGAAAATCTTTTACCAACCAAATAATACTCCTATACTTGCTAACCTCATTACCCATTATAATAATCTTAATTCCCTATGCTCTTCTAGCAAATTACTAGCTAGCATAAGTAAGTCCAATAACTTGGCAGGTGACACCCTTTTCTCCAATACTGCTGGAAAAAACTGGAACCTTCTACCTACAGATCTAACTCTACTATCTTCACTGCCACTCTTTAAGCAAAAACTCAAAAGACACCTAAAATCTCACTGGTTATGTCCCTGCAGTAACTCTGACTAATCTTCAACCATTCCCTACTTCTATCTTCACACTGCCTCTGGATACACAATCGTCCTCTGTGTACCCCTCGGTATGCAGAAACTGGTACTAGTAAGATTAATATAACTTCCATATTTATGTAAATTATCAATGAACTTTAATGTATCTCTTATATCTTACAGTAAGAAGACTTATATAATCCTTTATACTCATCCTTCTTAGTATTTTACTTCTTCTAAACTCCTTTTTTGTATTTAATTTCTTCCTACTTTATTTGTTATACATCTGTATATTATATTTTGTGCTAGGTTGGGGCTTTTCTCCCCGAGCCTCTACTGAAAATGGAAATATATCCAGTTAGACTAGCCCGGTCAACAAATGTAAAATAAAATAAAATAAATAAATACATTTTTACATGAACCAAATTCTAGAGAAAATGTATAAAAATCACAGGACTTGGTACATGCCTATTTGCCTAAAGAATCTGCAAGTCCTTGCACTGTACTATGCTGCCCTGAAGGTAACATGACCCATGCAAAGTACCTGTGCTAACATGTTGGCTACCTTTTGCTGGACAAGCTTAACATTTTAAAAATGTGGCAGCAGCTGTCCATCACATACCCTGAGCATTAGCTACTCACATAGTTACTGCATGAAACTTTGAATTTATTTTGCTAGGACATGAACTTGCTGCTGCTAAGCTCTGCCTTCACATTAAGCTGTTCATTTCCAGCTCCATGATGAAACAAACAACAATGGCTGTGGGCAATGCACAAGGCACAAGAAGCAAAAACGGAGTCCGATACAGTAATGAGGAAACAACATAGTAATTATCCAGGCCGACAAGGAAATTCAGGCACATCCTTACTTGTTTTTTAGACTCTAGCTATTAAATGATTAAACATAAAACAGATAATTATATAAAAGTATTAGTCTAACACACACACACACACACACACACACACACACACACACACACACACACACACACACACACACACACACACACACACACACACACACACACACACACACACACACACACACACACACACACACACACACACCAAAACACCAAAGATGCAGTCTTTTATGTAAAGGTTAGATCCCCTGTTAGCCCAAGACAGAAGCTTCTATGCTAAAATTAAAATTAAGCAAAGGACCTAGCCTTAGTCCAGAGTTTAAGTAAAAGCAAAACTATTTGTTTGTAACTCATTTTTCTTGATTGCACATTGCTAAAGCAGGGCAACTAATCCCTGTAACAGACACAAAATTGTTTTGATTTGATACATTGGTAATTGTTTAAGTGTTATTATTTTACATTTTTTTATTGAGGCAAAGCAAAATGTATGAAAATGCTAGTGTTAAAATGACAAAGGAACGTTTTGTCTGGCCATGTTACTTGCTTATAGTTGTACAATGTACACTTCTAAAATGTGAAATCTAGGCTCCCTTCAACAATCTCAGAAGGAAAAAAAATATAATATTATAACTCAGTTTCACTACTGTAATAGCTTATATATATATATATATATATATATATATATATATATATACTGTATACAGTGCCTTCTGTGGAAGGTTGGGCGCTGGGCTGGCAACTCGACACCATAAAACTCCACTGCCAATCATGAGTGGACAAGTGATCCTCTGTGGCGACCCCTAACCGGGAAAAGCCAAAAGAAGAAGAAGAAGATATATATACTGTATACTGTATGTAGGTGTCTGACACTTGGTGTTTCTCTTGGGATGGGTACATTTTTGTGAATTGTGAGCATTTGGAATGCTGGAGGATAGGATTTTGGAGTGTGTGAGTGAGCCGAAAGGTAAGTTGTTCTATAGAGTGATGCTGAATGTGTGTGTGTGTGTGTGTGTGTGTGTGTGTGTGTGTGTGTGTGTGTGTGTGTGTGTGTGTGTGTATGTATGTTTCAGGTTAGGTATTGGAGTAGTGGTTAAGTCAGGGGATAGATTTAGTGTTCTGGGTATTTGGTGGTACATGTGTCCCAGTATCTTGTGTAGTGGTACTGTTATGGAAAGGTGTTTTCCTAAATGAATGTGTAGGGTTAGCATTAAGGACAGTGTTAGGGTCAGGGTTAGGGTTAGAATCCATGTATGGTGTGACATGGGGCAATGATAATCCTAACACTGTCCCTGGTCCAGCCCCAAATTCTGCCTCTACACATTAATTACAACAAAAAGTTCCCTAGCAGTAACAGTATTCAGACAAATGTGGACAACAATTATCCTCAGGGTTAAGGTTAAATGATTGGAAAAGAAGATGTTTAGTTTCCTTTTTCAGTCATTTGGTGTTTAATGCATTTTTTATTTGGGTAAGTTTGTTTTCAAAAATGTTGGCACCTACTCCTACTCCAACCCTACCCCTTCCTCTTGCCTCCAAAACTTA